>NC_081433.1:43482166-43782166 GCF_949786415.1 Peromyscus eremicus
TCATTGCTATATACCAATCAAGTTTTCAATGTATATTAAAGGGGAAAAGCTGTTGTATTTAAGGTATCCTTTGCTCTTTCTGTTTTTCACTGATGTTCCAGACTCCTTGTATCGTTTACTTTGTGTTTCAGCAAATTCCTCATCATGCTTTAATACCATCTCTGCTGGTGTTTTTTCATATGAGATTTTTCTCTTCATTGCTGGGAAAAATTTCAGTTGGATGTAAAAATAAGGGTATGTATGGCCATGTCTGAAATCCTCATAATAAATTAAAAATAAAAGGCAGTTATGTGTTTATATATGTATGTGCTTATGCATGGAATAATATGTATGTAATAATAATCATCAAAGAAAAGAGGCTAGCAGCTTGAGAGTGGGAGGAGATGGGTAGGTTTGAAGGGAGAGTAACAGGCAGGGTCTGAAGGGAGCAAAGTGGGAGAAAGTGATATAATTCTATTTGAATTAAAATATGTTAAAAACTAAAAAATAAGTAACGGAATTCTGAAATAATAATCTCTTTCTTGCAGGATTTGAAAAATTACTGTTATTTCCAGAGGGCATTCACAGTTTCTGATGTGAAATCCACTACCATTTTCTTTCCTCAATTGCTTCTGTATAAGTTATTTTGGGAGTTAAGGAAGAAGAAGGAGAAAGTAGTTCAGACAGAACTACTTTGCTAGAAATTGGGGAAAGTGAAACAAATGAGGAAGGGAAGCTGATTCCAGGTTATGAATTTAGTAGCTTTCTTCTGTGAGTGAGATGGACACAGTCCCAGATTCCTCTGGAGCTGTACAGTGCAGCTCAAATATGAAGGATGGATTATTTAGTAACTTCTGGCTCCTATTGTCAAGTATTGCCCTGTGAATTCTTATGTGTCTTGTTGCGGTGGGATGATCCTTCTGTACACTGTGAATATGCATTGCTGTCATTGGTTGATAACAAAGCTGTTTTGGCCTATGTCAAGGCAGGATAAAGTTAGGCAGAAGAATCAAACTGACGACTCGGAGGAAGAGGGGCAGACTCGAGACAGACCTGAGGCGACTGCCCAAGAAGCAAGATGCCAAATATCCTGTAAGCCACGGACCTCATGGCAATAAATAGATTAATAGATATGGGCTAATTTAAATGTAAGAGCTAGTTAGTAATAAGCCTGAGCCATAGGCCAAACATTTATAATTAATATAAGCCTCTGTACGGTAATTTGGAAAGCATCTGCCAGGTATTGGGACAGAAAGACTCCCCCTGTTTTCTTACACCTTGTACTTCCAGATTTACAGAAATACTGAGGTGTTCTATGCTCACGACTGATAGCATGAGATGACCTGTGCAACCTTAGTAAAGTATAAGAAACTCTTTGCTACAGTGATGATTGGAGTATAGACATAGAAGATACTTGGCTGAACAAGTATCTCAGCTTAGACTTTCTAGTCACATAAAAAAGCTGTGCTGTCCAATCCTTGTTGCTATCTTGACTACCTTGGAAACTACCCAACACCACTTTTCAACACCACCTTTCCCACTGCAGACAAAAATCACAGAATGTCCAAGTAAGTCCTTTATATAAAATGATGTTGTTTTTGCATGTAACTTGTAATCATTTTCCTGAACACTTTAAATCATCTTTAGACTACTTATAATATATAACGCAGAGCAAATGTTACATAAATCATTGTTGTACTCTATAGTTTACATAATAATGGCAAGATAACATTCTGCGCATGTTCAGAAGCAGTCACTGTAGGCATAATACATGCTGGCTTCAATCCTTAGATTCAGACCCCTGGCTATAGCTCCAGAAGGTTGTATGTTAGAAATTCTTCCTTGGCTCTCAGTCTATGTTGTTGCCTGTCTTTCCACAAATTGTCATGTTACAATCATTGCCTCTTAGAGGGCAACTGAGTTCAAGTGGCCCTGGATCCTGTCATCTTTCCTCTCTTCCATTCTCTAAGGATTTACCTCCTTCCTGGATCGGGCTGCTTCCACTTAGAAAGAAAATATCTCATTCCGTTCCCCTCCTGAGCAATTTGAACCTCTTCCTTGTGTCGATCCTTTTGGGTGAAAAGCTGGAAAATCACTCTTGTATTCATCCAATTGTTATGTAATAGTGACTCCAAACAAATAATTCAATATTGTTTGAAAGGTTATTCAGGAAAAATTATTCCCTTGGAATGTTGCATTTTAATAACTTTTAATTCTGTTTTAATTCCTTTTTAAATAGTCAGTGTCCATGCTAAAGGATTTATATTTGTGACTACTCATCTGTCAAGAATTTTCTCCTTCCACACAGGAAACTGTCCACATAATCTATTGGAAAGTGTTTTTCTCTTGAGGCCATTTTCACGATTGTACAACTGCCCAAAATTTATGATAGATGAACTTCTTAGATCATAGGCAGGGTGAACATTGGAATGTGCTATTTTTAGAGATAACATCACAAAAATGGCAGCTATGATTGAATTATATTTTGGCCGTAATTGTGATTCTTTTCATGGATTTACTTGGCTGAGAATTCTCTTAGTTCTTCTTTCCATGTCATTAAGGGGACTGCAACAGTGACTGTGAGAGACTGTCCTAGTTAGTGCCAGTCTCAGTGTGACAATTAACAGGTCTTCACTCCACACAAGAATAAGTCAATAAATTACTAGCCATAATCATCACTCTTGAATGTTGAATATGAAGCGGCCTACTATTGGAATTTTAAGTGTTTTGTATGTGTGTAAAGGCTAGGTTGTTTATAAGACAATGTTTGAATGTAACATGCTTTGAGAATCTTTTTGAGATCCATTTGCCAGGAATTTCTGGCTTGCTGCAAGTCTTTATCAACCATGTGTCCAGATGGTCAGTTCCTTGGTTGCCCAGAGACAGGAGTTGAAGCTTGTTTTTGCATCAGCACAGACTGTGGAAACAACTAGGGCAGGGAGTTTTCCAGAAGATTCCATGAACAGAATGTTACCAAGTCTCAAATGCTCCAAAGGTTGGACATGAATTAAGAGATTATTCTGCTCCATTTAATTCTAATTTCCCCCATAATAATACCATTTGAATGATGTATGGCAGTCGTGGTGATACAGTAAGAAAGATTAAAAACAAAATGATAATTTTCAGACTAGTTTAAGATAGAAAAAAAGTTGCTGGCTTATATTTGATTAAGAAAGTTGACCAGACCCTTGATTAGAAGTAAAATTGCAATGCTCCTTAGGTTTTTATCAAGTTTCATTACCTATAAATTATGAATATATAATGTAGAATAGGATTAGGTGGGAAATCTGGCAAAAATTTCCAGAAAGTGTTTGGAGTAGGAAGAAATAACTAAAGTTATTTGAAATATCTTAAACTCATATTTTTCCTTTCCTTAATAAGAAAAATATTTTGAAGTATTCAGTAAATACTTTCATATGGTCTTTCAATCCCAGGGACTATCTTCAAATTCTAAAGTCAGGGAAGACAAGGATATTTTCTAGTCAATATTTTAGTGTCTTGTATTTGGGTCAAGACAATGCAAAGGGTGTTTTGAAGTGTGAACATTTTATATGGATACACACTATTTTCTAGAAAGTGATTTAATATGAACTATATTGATATAACCTTTTTGATAGGTAAATACATTTGAGTTTACCACTATCTTGTATCTTCAGATCTCTGTATTGTTAGACAGTCTGCCATTTTAATTAGATGTAACATAATAAACTTGGGTTTCTAATTATTATAAAACATCTAGAACCAATTACCCATAAAATTAAATGTGAAATTTATATTCATAATTAAATATCATATAGGAGATAATCACAGTAAATGTTTGTCCTTGTAGTACATATATTTTCTCCACTTGTATTAGAACATAAATTATATCTGGTAACATAAGTTTTAACTCAGAAATGTATTTAAAGAAGGCAATTAGTGAACCCGGATGAAAGGAGACAACACTCTTGCCATCTACGTCTCATGAACTGCTATGGGAGCTTGGAGAACTGCCAATTTTGGAGAACTTCCATGGGTCATCAGTTGACATAGAGTGTGTAACAGGGCAGCTAGCAGTTAGTTTGGAATAGCCAGGCGTGATGGATGAGTTGAGGGAGGCAGAGAGTCTCAGCGCTCTTCTGCTCTGTTCCACACTGCAGTCACTCGCTCTTGTTCCAAGGTCCCCAGCAGGACTGGAAGAATCTACTGACCACAGCAGTTCCTTGTCATGGTTCAGAGGCTTCCTTGTGTGGGTCTTAAGACTTGTGCTAAATCACGGGGTAGACCCCCCTGTCCTGGAGTAACCAGCCAACTCAGAGTGAACTCCATTTAAGTGGGGGGTTGGGGGGAAGGGTGCTTTTTGTTTCATTTTGGCAGTTTGGCTTATTTGTCTTTTACTTGTTTGTTTCGGTCTTTGGTTTTGTGAAGGTTTTTTGTTGTTTTTTTTTTGAAAGAGAGGGGTAAACATAAACTTAGGTGAATAGGGAGGGGCTAAGGACATGGGGAGGATCTGGAAGGAGTATAGGAAGGGGAAAATGTGATAAAATTATTTTGTATGAAAATATTTTTAAATAAAGAACCAGAGATTAGATAGCACAGAGACCTAAGGTAAAACCAAACACTATTAGTCTAAATAACATATCAATAAAATGACTCCTGATGATATTCTGCTGTATTCATAGATCAGCACCTTATGGAGTCACGGTCAGAGAAGCTCCCTCCAGCAGTAAATGGGAACAAATGTAGAGACCCATAGCCAAATTTTACACAGAGAGTCTAAATGAGATTTCTTCGCATCAAATTCCCCCCCTTCCCTGCCCCCGAGAGCTCAAGAAACCCCATAGTGTCGGAGCCAGAGGGAATGGAGGACACCAGGAAAACAAGACCCGCTGAATTAACTAAGCAAGGTTGCACATGAGCTCAGAGGCTGAAGCAGCAGCCATAGGGCCTGCACAGGTTTGCACCAGGTCCTCTGCAAATGCACTGTAGGGATTATCTTAGTATTTTTTATGGAACTCCTGACTGTGAGAACAAGTGAGCACTGACTCTGGTGCCTGTTCTTGGCACTTTTTCCGCTCTGTTGAGTTGCCTTGTCCAACATGACTACAATGGCTTCTGCTTCATCTTATATATATATATATATATATATATATATATATATATATATATATATATATATATATATATATATATTGGTTTTTTTTCGAGACAGGGTTTCCCTGTGTAGCTTTGCGCTG
The DNA here is from genome assembly GCF_949786415.1 of Peromyscus eremicus. Classification (NCBI taxonomy): domain Eukaryota; kingdom Metazoa; phylum Chordata; class Mammalia; order Rodentia; family Cricetidae; genus Peromyscus; species Peromyscus eremicus. The sequence goes on from NC_081433.1 coordinate 43,487,362, forward strand.
TTCCTGGAACTCACTTGGCAGCCCAGGCTGGCCTCGAACTCACAGAGATCCGCCTGGCTCTGCCTCCCAAGTGCTGGGATTAAAGGCATGTGCCACCACCGCCCGGCTATCTTATTATATTTTATGCCATCATGTTTGGTTGTTATCTCTTAGAAGCTCATTCTTTTCTAATGAAAGACAGAAAGTGAGTGGATCTGGTTGGGAAAAGAGGTATGGAGGAACTAGGAGGAGCAGAGGGAGGAGAAATTATAATCAGGCTATATTGTGCGAGAAAAGAACCTATTTTCAATAAAAAGGAAACGATGAAAAAAATAGAATTGTGATGAGTGAAATTAAGATGGTGCATATTTATTCCTGTTCAAAAAATAAATCAGTATTATTCACATCCCTGCTGTTTTAAGAATTAAAAAAAACCAACTAGCTCGTTCCCTAAACTTTATCCCTTCTTCTCCCTTTTGTCCCTGCTTCTCGGATACAAACCAACCTCTGTTCCAAGAGCTGGTTTCATGCTGCTTGAGATAACAGCTACCATGCAAAGCACCTGGCTTCCATAGAAAGGCTTGTTCTGAGGCTGACCTCATGAAGCCACCACACCCTTTCCTTTAGGATGATAACTAATATCTACTGGGTGTTTATTTTAACACTGAGAATGTCTGAATTGTTTTATGTTGATTATTGTTACTGTCACCTCGCTTAATGTCAGTTAAGCTGATATTATTCTGGTTTAGAGGCAACGACACTGATATTTTAAACATGTAATTTGAGGATTGTAGAATAAGGGGAACATACATTCGTTGCTTGTTGGTATGCAAACTCATACAGCCACTGTGGGAATCAGTGTGATGCTTCCTAAGCAAGATGGGAATCAATCTTAAGATGATATAGCACTCGGGTATATACCTAAATGATGCTTCACCCTACCACCAAGACACTTGTTCAAAAACATGTTCATTGCTGCTCTATTCATAACAGGGAGAAATTGGAAACAACCTAGATGCCCCTCAACAGAAGAATGTATAAAGAAAATGAGGTACATTTCCACAATGGAGTATGATAGGCACATGGATGGAACTGGGAAAAATCATCCCAAGTGAGGTAACTCAGACCCAGAGAGACAAATATGGTATATACTTGCTTAAATGTGGATTATTAGCTGTTAAGTCAATGATAACCAAGCTAAAATCCATAGAACCCCAGAGGTTAAGTATAGAGTAAGGGAGTAGAAGTGACAGATGGATCCATTAAGAAAGGGAAATAGAATAGATAGGATGGATGGATGGGCGAACTGGAACAGGAGGAGCAAGTGGGGAGGGGATGAGGGAGGAAATACAGGAAGAGACAATTAAAATTAAAGGCTATTTGAGGAGCAGGATGGAAACTTTTTTTTCATTTTTCTTTATTAAGAAATTTTCTACTTACTCCACATACCATCCACAGATCCCCCATCCTCCCTCCTCCCATCCCCCCAGCCCTCTTTCCCAAGCCACCCCACATCACCTCATCTCCCAAATTGAGGTCTCTCATGGAGTCAGCAGAGCCTAGCACAATGAGCCTAGGCAGGTCCAAGCCCCTTCCCACTGCACCAAGGCTGTGCAAGGTGTCACACCACAGGCACGGGATTCCCAGAAGCCTGCCCATAGACCAGGGACAGAGTAGGATGGAAACTTAATACAGCAGAAACGTCCTAAAATATAAACACATGTAAAGACAATCTGAATGAAATAGCCAAATAATGAAGAAGAAGGCTTCAAATAGCCATCTCTGGTCAAAGTCAATTGAGTTGTTGGCTAAAGGGCTTTCATAGAAATCTTCAAAGAACACAGGCTATTGCAAAGACTACAGGTTGCTTTCCATAAACTGAAGGCAAGGCTCCATTGCTGAAAATAACACCTATTCGACTCACTGAACATGGAGAAGTCGAGCTACTGCCTTCACAGAACCTTCACCACTATGTTCTTATGTCTTTGGTACAGGAAGGTACTCTTCAAGGTACCAAAAGAGAAATGTAAACACCAACCTAGCCAGAAACCCTTTGATGTACAAGACACTCTAGGGGCAATGGTGACACAGAGCTTATGAGAGCAACCAACCAATATCTGATTTGACTTATGGCTCACTCCACAAGATGGAGTCCATACTAGACCTTGCTCCAGTGGCCAAATACCTTAGACCAGATAGCCCAGAGAACTAGGGTAAAACAAAATACGACTATTAAAAAAAGTAGCAGCCGGGCGGTGGTGGCGCACGCCTTTAGTCCCAGCACTCGGGAGGCAGAGCCAGGCGGATCTCTGTGAGTTCAAGGCCAGCCTGGTCTCCAAAGCGAGTTCCAGGAAAGGCGCAAAGCTACACAGAGAAACCCTGTCTCGAAAAACCACACACACACAAAAAAAGTAGCAATAGAATGACTTATAATGTCATTTTGCTATACTCATGTATCGGTGTGCCTTGCTCAGCCATCATCAGAGAAGTTTCATTTTGCAGCAGATTAGGATAACTACAGAGACCCAAAGCTAGACATTACGCAGTGAGTGAGAGACCTTGGAACACTCAGCCTTAAACTTAATATTGTCCTCAAATCTCTCCCTTTGGGGGTTAGGTAGCCCTGAAAAAAAATGAAGAAAAGGGAGAGTAAAAGCCAGAAGAGATAAGGACACCAAGAAAACAAGGCTTTCTTAATCAACATGATCAATACTCAGATGAACTCACAGAGACTGAGGTAGCATGCACAGGGCCTGCACCAGTCTGCACAGGTCCTCTGTGTCTGTATTATCCACTTTAGTACTTTTAAGGGATTCCTGAATGCACAAACAGATTTTTAATTCTTGTGCCTTCTCTTGGTCTCTTTGCCTTCTCTTTCTTTTATCCAAATCTGATTTATTAATTTTTGTTTTGTCTTACTGTATTTTATTTTATTATTACCCCTTGAAAACCTGTTTGTTTTCTAATGAGAGACAGAAAGAAAATGGATATAGATGGGATGGGAGGTAGAGAGGAATTGGGAGGAGTAGAGGGGTGGTAAACTGTAATCAGGATATATTATGTGAGAGAAAATAATTTGTTTTCAATACAAAAAAACAAAAAGAACCCGCGTAATTCTTGCCCATGACCCCAGAAGGCAGAACCACATTATAACTGTTTTCAGAGCACCATATACTCTGCTTTGAGTAGATTTCTGGCTCCCTGTATAGCATATAAACATGTAAGCCCTTTAGCTCATCACAAAGATGCCCTGGCTATCATCACAACAGTGAACATACCGGAAGTAACACATAGTCTAGAACGTGGAAGCTGAATTACTCACAGAACTTCGGAATAGTTGCTCTTCATATTAATTTCTTCTGAAATTTTGCAACTTTAGCTCCGTGTCTCAGTCCAGCACTTGAAGTGTGATTGATTGTCATTACTCAGAATGTTTGTTCCGGTTTGTTTTTTTTCTGTTAAATCATTGCAAACACAAGCAGCTAGAAATCATCTGAAGAATTTTATATAATTACTAAAGTATCTGGAGAATGAGTTTTTGTGGTTACTTGATGCTTGTGGACGTTTGAAAATATCTGACCTCCTGGTACCCCCTCCCCCCCCCCCCCAAAAAAAAGAATCTTGACTCATACCACCATAGTTTCTCACCCTCTCTGAACATGTGTGCACTTGATAGTTGTTATTACTCTACTTCGGTTTTACGTTAATGTCCATGTTTACTGGTAGCTATGCTGTCTTCATGCTTTTTACAGGTATTTATCTTAAAGTGGAACCCTAATTAAATAGCATCTTAGTGACTGGCCACATAAATACTGTTTTCTTCAGAGCCACACAGTGCATCAAGGTTAAGCCTCATATCATCACTACTTGGGTTACCCAGCTGCAATCAAAAGAATCTCTTCTGCAACTGACTCAAATGACCCTTCTCAAAATCACATGTAAAACAGATTTACATTTACAGCATGATTTTCTTGTATGTTGATTTTTATGTTTCCCATAGTTTCGCATTGTGACTTTCTTATTTTTATGGTTAAGTTCACTCTTGGTTTAAAATATGTAATCTTTTGTAGTTTCTTTAGCCATCTTTTATTTATTTATCTTTTTTTAATAATTATATCACTCATTTTTCTTGCTTAGAACTCCTATTTCAAAACTAAGAAAATAGGGTTCTACCCTCATATTGTATGTCTTCCACACTGGAACGTTTCATCATTGTATTCTTCCTTCTTTAACATTGTACCTTTTTCATCTTTGTTTCTTCTAAATTATTCTAGAGTATATCCGAAATTATTCTAGATTATACTTGAAATTATTCTAGAGTATCCCTGAAATTATTTCTGTGGGAATTACATTTCAATTCCTGTGGTTTTGTACACGTTCTTATCATTTTTGTCAAGGTATATCTTTGGAATTCTTAGCTCAGTTGCACACTCTAGACAATGATTGTAATGGCCATAAATGTTCTGAGTCTGAGTAGTTCTGTCAAGGCTTTCATTCTCTTCATTGGTCGTATTCTAGTATTTGATGATGATACATCTACATGATGTAGTTTGAATATGAAACACTTAACATTGTTGTTCTGTTGGTGGTACTCTCTTGGGAGGCTATGGAACTTTTGAGACTGCAGCCTGACCAACAAAAGAGGACCATTGTGGATTGAGCTTGAAAGTTATATCTGTTTCTAGCTCCTGTCCCAATTTCCTGCTTCCTGATTTGCCAAGATGAAAGCATCACCCTCTTTCGCTGCCAGTATTACAGAACAGAGTCACACAATCAACACATTACTTCAATTAGCTTTTATTCATTCAGTCACTATGTAGAGTAAAAGTGTTGTCTTTGCATGCAACTGTCTCCATGTCTTAAGTTGTTATTATGGTAAAATAAACTGTTATATTTTGATTGAGCCTTATGTTTGAGCCAAACTCTAGCAGATTCATAAATCGTGAAGAGAAAGGAATGAAAAATAACTACAGAACGTTGTTAAACAGAAAAGAATATTTAAAAGGATGAAAAGGAGTTATAAAATAGCTAAGAATCAATTAACAAGAATGAAAATATGTGCTATGTTATAAATATTATTAATAATTACACTAAGTATAAACAGAATCAAAAATATACCAAAAGACATAAAGTGATGAGATAGAAGTACAAGATCCAATTATGTTGCCTCTAATGAGCTTACTTCATCTTTTCAGACATCTATAGCTAAAAAGTGAAAGCAGGGGAAATGAAATGCCACACAACCAGAAAACAAAAGATAGACAAATGAACGTTTTTTTTTCCTCAGTTAATATGGAAGTTAAATGAAAATCTGTCCATAGACAAAGAAACGATCATTATATGCCATTAAACAGGCCATTCAGTTTATCACAGAAGCTTAAAAATAAAACGAATTTCTCTGTTTACCAAGCTCCTTGCTACTGACAAAGTCTTACTTTCACATTTCTTTCAGATTAGCTGGCATAATATGACTTGGTTTGTTTATCAATGACTTCAAATGAGTGGGCCTTTTATCAGGCACTGTTGTATATAGCACTACTCAAGATGTTCTCAATGACAGAGAAACAATGTTTTTGGTAAAGTTTGGCCAAAATGTCAGTAAATGTGATGGCAATAGGAAAACATTTATTATGATATCATAGTAAGAATAGTTAAGGAAAATTAAACAAAGGCTGAATGTAAACTTCCAAAAACTTTATTTGAAAAGTGTGTATGAATAAATATCTCCAGTGTTAGCTTAATTGGTAGTATGCTAACTGTGTATCTACTGCTGTGTGTTTCAAATCTGTACATATTCTGTCTTACTGTGTGACCTTTCCTGAGGAAAGAAGACATCATTCACCCAAGACAGACCAACAATGATAGACCAAAGAATTGCTCCCAAGTCTAGCTTGGTGATCCAATGAGTTCCTTGAGGTTATTTTTAGGAACGTAGGTGGGGAGTCACTTATAGAAGTATGGCTGATTAAAGCAAATTTGTCACCAAAACAGTCATCCTTGAATGCATCTGTGGGGCTCTCTGAACAACTTACATTCAGATCAGTCAGTCTCCTCTTTCCAGAAATTGTTTACTGCTTTTATAACCATGAGAAGATCTTGTCTATCTTGAAACTTTCTGAACCCCTGAGTCTTATGAAATTTGCTAGCTTCTTGAATTTTTTCTTTAAAAAAAATGAAAATTTCAGTTTTTTTAGGAAATAATTGTGCAACATTTATGAACTACAACTTATTTAACCACACACCAATGGCATTTGGTTATTTTCAGTATTCTATTTATGATCACAAGTCATATTTTTGTTTATGTATTCCCATTTATTACCAAGGATACTCTACTGATTACTACCATATCATCTGTTAATCAACCTTTGGACTAGGTGCTCCATTGTAAGGATGCTCGGGATCCTAGGTTTATAACAAAACCTAACACCATCTATAGGTGGTGTGCTGTGTAAGCCCCTATTCAGATTGACCGGGCATTACTTACATGGAATCTATTTTGACATTCAAAAGGCTGATTATATAGACATTTCCAATTCTCATTATCTTATGTAGGTGACTTCTTCCTCTCTTTTTTCAATGAAGAAAATAATTAAAGTTAATATTAATAATGCCTAAAGTAATCAACATTTCCTAATTAATTTATGAAGAAAAAAATAGTAACTACAGGAAGTTTTAAGTCTTGTATAAATTTTCACTTGATAGAATAATTTCATATTCTTGAGATACTAAATAAAATTTAAGAAATTTTGCTTTCATGTAATAATTGAAAAAAATGTAGAGTGGTAGAACAATCTGGTTTTTAAGCTACATTATCCCTATGCTGGCTAGTTTTATGTCAAGTTGATGCAATCTATAGTTATCTGAGAGGAAGAAGCTTCAATTGAAAAAATGCTTCCATAAGATACAGCTGTAGGACATTTTCTTAATTAGTGGCTGATGTGGGAGGGCCCAGAGTGGTGCTATTCCTGGGCTGGTGGTCCTGGGTTCTATAAGAAAGCTGACTGAGCAAGCCATGAAGAGCAATCCAGTAAGCAGCACCCTTCAATGGCCTTTGCATCAGCTCCTGCCTCCAGGTTCCTGCCCTGCTTGAGTTCTTGTTCTAATTTCCTTTGATGAAGAAGAATGATATGAAAGTATAAGCCAAATAAACCCTTTTTCCTCAACTTGCTTTTGGGCTATGGTTTTTCTTCATACATACCAACAGAAACCCTAAATAAGACCACCCATTTCAGTGGATAAATCGAAAAGTTGACTACAATATACATTAGTAGTTTGGCTTAAATCAATATTAAATGAAGCATTTTAAAAGACTTCTATTTTCATATAATAAAATAAATATATGTATTGTCTTACTTCCATTCTCAAAATATATTAAGTCGGTTATTAAAGTTGTAAACATAAAGAGCAGCCAATACAACCATGAAAGCTCATATACTTCCTTATTACAGGGATGCATTCATTCCACACTTCTACAAATATCTGATCACAGATAGGTCTCTCATGAGAAAGTATATTCTGATAAGAGAATTTTTTAAAAAATGTGTGTGTGTGTGTGTGTGTGCGTGCGCACACATGCGCGCGCCTATGGAGGCCATAAAAGAGCACTGGATTACCTGGTCCTGCACTTAAAAGTGATAGTGAGTCACATGATGTGGATACTGTATCCTCTGCAAGAGTATCAAGTACCCTTAACCACTGAGTCATAGCCCTAGACCCATAATAAAATATTTTTATATGAATCAATCCACGGCAGCAAGGAATTCGATAGACAATGAGTGACGTGTGATGATAATCTGATTGTTAACACATTCACTGGTAAGTAACCAAGGTGGAGTGAATATGGAAGGGAGTGCAGTGCTTTGTAAATGTCTCTGCACTTATGTGTGAGGGAGTAGATTATTAAATCATGTGACTCTCTCTGAAGGTCATCAATTCATTGAATAAAAATATATTAAGTTGATGTATTGAGAGGCCCAAGATGATTATTTACCAATTAGAAGTAACAACCTAAAAATAAAATAAAATAACTAGTAAAAAAAGAAAAAAGAACCTTCCTGGTGGCATTTAATGAAGCCCAATCTGCAAATGGAGAGCAGATGGAATGGAACACTGGGATTTTATTTATTTTATTTAACAGAGAGTGTTAAATAGCATAATTTTTCCATCAAGATTTGAAGTAATTGTAAGTCAACACAAGATATTATAGTGGATACATATAAAGATTTTAACAATCACAGAGGATTCAATAAAGGAGGGGGGAAAAGAATGTAAACAAGCATCAAGTCTGAGAGACTTCTGAGTGTGTATGTTAGTTTCTTCTTCCGTACACAAAGGCAGGCATGTCTCTGGACAGAACCTCTAAGGTTTGTTTGGTTAAATTTACTTTGGGGAAAGTGTCCTAGAACAGAAAATCTATGCACGATGACCACAGCCACTTTTAATATATGAGATAATCTTTCCAGCTTACGGTAAATTTGGCAGATGGCAATATTAAATCTAAGCCAACATAACCTTAATGTACAAAAGAAATAAACAGTTACTGTAGAAATTAAAAGCATGACTGGAGAAACTAAAAATAAAAATTGCATCAGTAGGCGGGATAAAGGTAAAATTGAGAAACTTGTCATAACAACAAACGGGTGGAACATTTTAGAGAAGCCATGACTGTCACCCCACTCAAAACAAGAAAGCAAAATAAAGCAATCCAGGTATGTTCAAGTTTGGTAAGAGGAAAAATTAAAAAGAAATGTGTCCTGGATAATCTTGCTTGTGAACTTGACTGGATTTAGAATCACCATGGCCCCGTGACAGTAGGATCAAGATTCATCCCTGGTCCATGAGCTGGCTTGTTGGAGCCCATTTCCTGTGGTGGGACACCTCTCACAGCCTTGACTCGACTCCTGGAGCTTGGCCTGGTGCATGTATATCTCTGCATCTGCTTCCATCAATTACTGGATGAAGGCTCTATGATGACAGTTAGGGTATTCACCAATCTGTTACCAGGGTAGGCCAGTTCAGGCGCCCTCACTACTGTTGCTAGTAGTCTAATCTGGGGTCATCCTGTGGATTCCCGGGAATTTCCCTAGCACCAAGTTTCTCCCTTACCCCATAATGTCTCCCTCTATCAAGATATCTCTTTCATTGCTCTCCCACTCCGTCCCTCCCCCAGCTCAACCATCCCATTCCCTCATGTTCTCATCCCCCATCCCCTACCCTCTATTGCCCCCTCAGCCCCAGTTTACTCATCAGATCTCCTCTGTTTCCACTACCTGGGTCTGTTTGAGGGGCCCAGTGGGATTAGGATCTATCTCTGGTGAATGAGCTGGCTTTCTGGATCCCATTACCTATGGTTGGACACCTTGTTCACCCCTGATAAAGTAGGGGAGGGGCTTGGTCCTGCCTTAACTGAATGTACCAGACTTAGCTGCGCCCCCCCATTGGAGAACTTACCCTGTTGGAGGAGGGGCTGAGGGATGAAGGGGTATGTTAGAGGGGGGAGGAGGGATGAGAGGTAGGTCTGTGGTTGGTATGTAAAATGAGTTAAAAAAATTAATAAAAAAAAAACTGTAGGAGAAAAATGCCAGTATCAAAAGAGACATTAAATTGGGTCTAAATGAAAAAAAGAAAAAAGAAAAGAAAAGAAAAAGAAAAGTAACTGGTAACAGAAATTTGGGACTGAGAGATGAGCCATTGCTGTGATAACTCTGGCTGCGTGCTCCTGATTTCCACGAAGGATCTTGAAGTGTTTGAAACTCTGGGCTAGAAAAGCATTGGCATACGTCAAGAAGTTTAATGGACAATATGCCGGGAACCTGGAAATCCAGAATACTGAAAGAAATGTAGAGAGCACAGACCTGGATCGTGCTGCTTCAGGAACTGTGAGAGTCACTCATGCTACACTCTGTCAAAGAATCTGCTTGCATTCTGCTTATGTCCGGAGAACTTGAATAAAGCTGAATTCAAAGTGAAGAAATAATTTATTCGGTGGCAGGAATTCCAGTACAGGACAGCATTTCGGCTGCACCGCGGTTACCGCTCACTTCTCTGATTTAGAGGCACAGGGCGGTGGAGCCAAAAACGGAAGACAAGGATAGCACAGATGTGCAGTCGGTGGGGGAAAGGACAGAGCTCAAAGTCTCAGACAAAGCAGGTGTGAACTGTTACACTAGCTGTACTGAAACTAGCCGTAGTTGTTAAAAAGATCAGCCTTTGACACAGAAATCTAGTACCTGACATTGACACGGGGACATGGGGGAATTCCCCTGAGATAAAGAACAAATACATGGCATACATGGCTCCAGATTTTGAAAATTAAAATTCATTTCGTAGAGAGTCAGAATTGAGAATAATGCTGAAAGGTTCCATACTAAAAAAATAGAGGCTTAGGAAAATTATGTCACAGATTCTGCCAACAAGGCGTATGGAAACCACTTTAACTGTGGTCCAGAGTTCATCTTTAGTTGACAGTAGAACTTGGCAGCATCATCCCCGCGGTACTGGTTTTGAGAGCATGAGAGGTACAAAACGAGAGGATCATGGGATATCGTGTAAAGACTCCAGAGGGCCATGAAAGCCAAGCAATTCACGGCATTGTTGGATTCCTCGAAAAGCAGATCTCGGAAGACATGGGGTCGAACAAAGCTCAGAGGGTGAGCCATACTTTGCAGTGGAGAGTCCAGGATGTTGGTACACCAGGACCATGAGACATCCACCGAGGAGAGGAAGAGGCATGAAATGGAGCTGATCCAACAGAACACTTGCGTGTGCTGCAGCCAGCAAAGTTGGAGTGATAAGGTTACCAAAGCCTGTTGAGGCCAGGTGATTTTATCAAAAGCCCCAGGTGCTGGACATGGAACTGCCGGACCTGTTGTTTGACACTGCTGGGTTTTGTTTCTGCATTGACCCAATCTTTTCTCATTACTCGCGTGCTCTTCCCTTTAGGAATAAGAATGCTTACCCTGTGCCACTGTGCACGGCAAGCATGTAGCTTGCTTCTTAATTTGACAGGAGCTCAGAGTTTAATGTTTATGTGTCTCACAAAACAGTTTGGCTTTGTAAGAATGTTGGGGCTGTTAAAGACTGTCATGGCTTTTATAGATGGGTTCAATGCATGTTGTATTACGAAATGAAAACAGAATTTTCGATGCTAAGGATTGAATTTTATGGTTTTAAGCTATGTCATTGGGTGTCAAGTTGACAAAAGTAAATTTGTCAGAATTAATCTTAATTGTTAATTTAACAGGGTTGCTAATCACCATAGAAACATACTCTGAGTGTATTTGTAAGGGGGTTTCTAAATGCTTAACCGAGGATGGAAGACATATCTGGAATGTAGATAATGCCATACCATAGGGTGGAGACCGTGCCTTAACAAAAAGGAAGAAGCAAACTGAGGACCATTAGTCATCACTTTCTGCTTCCTGACTTTGGAAGCATGTGACCAAGTGCCTCAAAATTTTGGCACCATGACTTCACTTACATAATGTATCCCTTCCTTTTTTATATAATACTTTTTTTAATGATTGAGAATTTCATATTGCATTCAGTGTATTTTGATCATATTCACACATGACTCTTTCTCCGAGCTCTTCCCACCTTCCCACCCTCTCTCAACTTTGTGCTCTTTTATGTTTCTGTAACCCATTGAGTCTAGTTTGTGCTGCCCAAATACTACACTCATGATTGTGGGGCATTCTCCTGGAGTATGATTGACCTACCAAGGGCTACACCCTTAAAGAAAACTGACTCCTAACCACCAGAAGCCATCAACTATCAATAGCTCTTCAGCTAGGTGTGGGTGTGGGGGTTCATGAGTCCCTCTTTACTCCATGCTGGAATATTGACTGGTTTGATGCTGTGTGGGTCTTACACAAGCAAGCACAGCTACTGTGAGATCTGAGTGCAATAGTCCTTTCATGTTCAGAAGATACTTTTGCTTTAATCCTTCCTGACCCGAGCTCTTGACAGTGCTTCTCCGTTATGATTGCTGAGCCTCTCTCTCTCTCGTCTCTCTCGTCCGCTCGGTGGTCGTCTCTCTCTCTCTCGTTTATCGGAGAGACGTACGAGAGAGACACGAGAGCTCTCTGAGTATCGCTCTCTCTCTCTCTCTCTCTCTCTCTCTCTGTGTGTGTGTGTGTGTGTGTGTGTGTGTGTATGTGTCTGTATAGTTGGATCATTTGTGGCAGAGCAATATAGGGACATCATTCTCTTCACTCTCATCAGTTGTGAATTCTGCAATAACTACTCTTCACTGCACAAAGAAGCTCCTTTGATGAGGTCTGAGAGCTGCACTAGTTAATGACAATAGAGATATGAATATAATGGTCAATTAGATACATCCATTTAGCAAGATACAAGTAGTAGGTTTACCCATGTTACCCATGGGCCTACAAAATCCCCAATCATAAGTCCTTAGCCATGTTTACAGTCCCAGGCACACATTCTTGTGGCACTAAAGCCAATTAGAAAGCAGTTGGTGGCCCTCATAACATTTGTGCCCTGCTGTACCCATATCGTATTTTGCCATGCAAGTTATTACTGTAGTTCACAGAGTTCACAGTTATCCATTCTTAGACTGTGAGCCAAACAGGACCCTTCATCCCTTAAGCTGGTTTTGTCAGAAATTTTGCTACCACAGAAAGAAAATTAACCAAGAAAATACTGTTTGGGAAACTAAGGGAAAATAAAATCAGGGCTGAAAATAGGGCTTTGTATTGGAAGATCCTATAAATTCAAAATTACATATAGGTAAGAAAATCATAATCTTCTGTTTTAGTTACTATGATGGCTACTGTAACCTAAGAGAGGGTGAATCCCTTTCTTCCCTGACTTTCTTGCTATCCCTGCACAGATGATTTGCATGTAACTGTCTACTGTAATGAACTGAAGCAGCTCTGTAGGCAGCACCCTGAAAACCTGGGAAAGTTTATTGCTTTTCTTGTTCTCCTTTTCCTAGCTAGAGGACTCTTGGTTCTGAGCTGTTCTGGGGTTGGGCTTCCTGAGGGGATGGGATAATGAAAAGAAAATGTGTGTGTTCTTTAGTCTTTTGATAGAGCTCTTCTCTTCTTTGGGCATTTTCTTCTGGAGTACTCCTGTTGTTTCTTAACTCATGAAATATCTTGCCTCGATTTTTGTTCAAAAACATTTTTAGGCTTTTTTTTTAATGTGTGAGGAGAAGTCAGGGAGTTTTCTATTTTGGTATGTTGTGGAGGTCATTCCAAAGTTTACTTGCATTCCAGTGTCCTTCTAAATAGCTTAACTTTGTATACATAAAGTGCTAAGTAATAGTTTAAAGTTTTCTTCTTTAAGGCAATAAATAAAAAGCAAACATTTTATCTTACTTAGAAACTCACAATACATAATTAATAAAAATGTGTTCAAATATACAAGGATACAGGTTTTGCAATGAAACTTCTCTTTGCAACAGATGGACACCATTATAGAAAATGAAAGTCAATCAAAATACAGAGTTGTGGAGCCCAGTCCCAAAGGATTCATCTACAAGAAGACTTTGGCACCTAATCCTTGGGAGCATTGTGAAGAGGGGATAGAAAGATTGTAAGAGCCAGAGGATCAGGGAGTTTGCTGTGAGATTTTTGTGTCTTATGATTGCCAGTAGTTAAAAATCATAAAATATGAATAACATGACTGTCTAACATGAGTTGAACAAGGAGACAATAGACATGACAAAGTGGATGGGAGAAAGCCCAGGAGGCCTCAGTCTTGCACAAAGAAGGCCAGGCCACTAAGGAACACTGAGAGCTAGGTAAATAGTCTTACCCAAGGAAAAACACACCAACTGATTATCCAATACCAAATGTTCAGACATGTAAACATATATACAAGTAACATTATACAGACTGAGAAATTTGTATTTAGGAATATATATGTATATACATATACATACATGCATGCAACAACAATTACTGAAAAAAGAGGTCATAAGTTTGAAAGAAAGCAAGAATGTGTATACGGGAAAGTTTGGAGGGAGGAAAGGGAAGAGAAGATGATGCAATTGCTATAATTCCAAATTAAAATAAATAATAAAAACATTTCAAAAGGAGCTTGCTCTGACTTTTAACATGTTTATATTTTTGGTTGCATCTGACACTATAGAAGTTATAAATATATATGCTGATCAAAATGCACACGGATACAGGATGGGTTTAAGTTTTTTACCATATTAAAACTCGGTTAAAAACTATTAACATCAAAACTCAGAACACATATTACTTTGCTTGTTTAAGTCTTCATAAAAACAAAAGCAGTTATGAATACTTAGAGGAGTTTTTTCTTTACTCAAGGTATGTCAAGCACAAGACAAAGAAGTGTGAAACTAAAAGGTTCCTCCATGATTCATCCCTAGGTTCCCTGGCTGCAGTGATTACATGTACAATGTTTTTGTTTTTCAAGCTTAAATTGTCACCAATCTTCCATAACTTTGCTATGAATTAGACTAGTACCTTTAATTATGAGGGAGGTCTGACAGTAAGTTTGGCATAGTCAGATACAGATGAACTTTCTGTTTTAAAGCTCATCTTTAAAACATGGAAACAGCACAACACAACTTCTAAGTAAAAACATTTCATCTCAATGTGCCATACATTAGAGTCCAAGGCGACAGAAAACACACACACCTTAAATGAATGAAAAAATCTTCTTTGTTATAAAGTTCTCTTGGCTATGCATTCTCATAAACATGAATTTCATATCTGGGTGGAAAAGGTTATGTTCTAGTAAGAAAGAAAATGTTCTTCCTCCTTGGAATAACTTCCTTTACAAGGTCTAAGGAAAGTGAACACCAAGGAAATGTAATAACCAAAAAGCTATAGTTTCTCAACTCACTTGAGTGTCCTCTGTCACCACCATGTATCTGGTTGCAGATTGAAGAAAATATTAGTGAGCACTTAGGGATGGGCAAAGCAATTTCTCTTTCATTCATCTTCATGTACAAACAATATAGTGAAGCAAAAGACATGTCTCAATTGAAGTCTTATAGATTTATGTTTTCCTCCCCATATTTAATTTGTAATTTCTCTTTTTTAAAAAAAAATGACCAAAGCTATTAAAAAAATGAAGAAAGATATTGAATGGACCTTTTTATATGTGTGTATGAATTCATGTGTTTCAAAGTGATTGTTGACGTCACTAATAGAAGAAGCTGTACTAAATACAATATAACTAGTACTGAGGCATAACCATCCCACCCAAAGTTTACTCTTAACATTGTTGGCTTTAAATTTTTGTTTAAGAGAATAGCATACATGTTTATATAATGTCCAAATGTGACTCCAGTGTCCCCAGGTGATGGCTCCAGTCATGGGCAGCTGATTAGAAATGGAAAAGTATTCTGTTGTCACGTAATTGAAAATGAGACACCTTGCAATTTTGTGCTACCCCAGTCTGCTCTAAATATTCAGCTCTTGATTCAATATCTCTGCAAAATTGATTTTTCTTTGTACTCAATGAGAAATGAAAAGAGCCACCAATGTTGAGGACTTTGTTGTAGTTTTTTTTTTTTTTTGAAGCAAAGTAAACTAAATAAATCTATTCCATTGACTTAAGCTTGATGAAAAGTGCTAGCAAGGTCAGTGCTGGCTGCTTTTTTAAGTTGTAGCAAAGGGTTGCTTTGTGTTCCAAACAGATATCCAGCAGGAAAATGAACTCATCCCACTCATTTACAGAATTCTTGAGCCTGAGGTGAAATTATCTCAGAAAAATTAATAGATCTGTTCATGGATGTTGTTCTTCCCTAGAGAAAAACAGTGATGATTCCAGTACTTTTGGAAAACAAGTTATGGTGCCAGTGAGCTCAAGGCCACTGACTAAGTTCCATTACCAAATTAAGAATTTTCTATTTCTTGAAGATAGATACCTCAGGTCAAATAGCCACATCAGAAAGATACTCTCGGCTTTGAAATACACAGCACAAAAGTTTAGGTGGATGAGCATATGTTGAGCCTAAGTCAAATATTTAACTAACTTAAAAAATACCATTTAATAACATTCATTATAATCTAGACACATGCTACTGATGAGAGGAAAATACTAAAGCCATGGTGAGTGATCTCAGAAATGTCAGTTTGTTTCTATGTACCAGAATCTAAGACCTGTGCTCTATGTGGTAGCAAATAAGTGGTAATGGACAAAACAGTTTTATCAATAATTTTTCTGGGTGGTTACACAGAGGTTCTGATGGTAGGGACAGTATGGGACTTTTTTTTTTGAGACCTGAGATAAGGATGGTGTAGGTTGGGGGATTGTGAAGAGCAAGGTTAAGAAGGTGAGAAGAAAAATATTTGATTGGGAGAATCCTCACCAGAAGAGTTTAAATGTAGAAAATGGTATATGATGGAAAGCTGGGCTTGACAAGGTTCTGAAATGTTCACTTGTTGCTTTGACACTGTGGAAGGTTAAGAATGTCGTGATAGGCCGGGCGGTGGTGGCGCACGCCTTTAATCCCAGCACTCGGGAGGCAGAGGCAGGCGGATCTCTGTGAGTTCGAGGCCAGCCTGGGCTACCAAGTGAGTTCCAGGAAAGGCGCAAAGCTACACAGAGAAACCCTGTCTCGAAAAACCAAAAAAACCAAACAAACAAACAAAAAAAGAATGTCGTGATAAAAATTGCCAGTTTCTCTTGCTGACACTGAAGAGAAGAATCATTAAAGATTTTCAAAACATGATATCGTGTGTGAAATGGTTTTAGGAAACTCAAAAGTGGCTTTCTTGTTAGTTTTTGTCAACCATATACAAGCTAGAGTCATTTGAGAAGAGGGAACCTCAAGAGATAAAGTGCACCCACCAGACTGGTCTATGGCCAAGTCTCTCAGGCCTTTTCTTGATTGATGTGGGAGAGCTCAGTCCACTATGGCTAGTGTCACCCCTGAGCGCGTGGTCCTGAATTGTAGAAGAAAGCAAGCTGAGTGAGCAGTGGAGAGGAAGCCAGTAAGCAGCACTCCTCTTCGGCCTGTGCTTCAAACAGTTCCTGAATCCAGCTTCTTCCCTTGAGTGCCTGCCCTCGCTTCCTCTGGCGATGGACTGTGATGTGGAAGTGGAAGTGAAATCAGTCATTTCCCTGACAACTTGCTTTAGGTCATGATGTTTTGACACAACAACATAAACTCTAACTGAGACAAAAGGTAAAATGGTGAAGTCTTCACCATTACACCTCTGGCACTTTCCCCTTCAGTTAGAATTCAGTATGAGTTTACTGTACTGTCAAGATATACACAGGTGGTCCTCAGTGTGTGTGTGTGTGTGTGTGTATACCAATATATATATATATATATATATATGTGTGTGTGTGTGTGTGTGTGTATACCTATATATATATATATATATGTGTGTGTGTGTGTGTGTGTGTGTGTGTGTGTATGTATGTATGTATATGAGACACTTATTTTTAGGCACTAAAAGTACTCAGAGACACAGGTCTGTTAGACAGATGTTCAGCCACTGGAGTATCCAGCCAGTCATGATGGCTGGTTTCTTCAAAACAACAACCAACCCTGAGCAGGAACTTGCTGAATAGTATGCGCTGGCCTCAAATCCATGCTCCTCTCCCATTTGAGTGCTAGGATTACATGTGTGCATCAACTCTCCTGACTCTAAATATTTTTAACTTTTAATTCACATATAGCAACTATACATATTTATAGAGCACAGTGAGACATTTTAATACATTTATCAAATGTCTAATGATCCAATAAGGGCAATCAGTGTTTCCATCATTTCAAACATTTAGCACTTTTTTTGTGTGTAGAAAACATTCAAAATCGTCTCCACTATTTATCATGAACTATGCATATAATTGATATCACCCATAATTACTTGACGGTGTGACAAAGCATCAGAATCTATCCTATACAGCTGCTTTACTGTACTCATTAATCATCTTTTTTCTTTAAGAAATGATTTCTAGTTGTGTGTACGTGTCTGTGTGTGGCGCGGTGCCTGCGGGTACAGGTGCTCATAGAGGCAAGACCGTGTTAGGCAATTGTGATCTGCCCAGGATAGGTGCTGGAAAATGAACTCTAGTCTTCTGCAAGAGCTGCAAGCACTCTGAACTGCTGAGCTATCTCTCTATCATTCTTTCATCCCTCCCTTCTCCACACCCTTCCCAAGAGCAGTAACTACTCTTCTCTGTTTCTGTGAGATCTATTTTTAGTGATCACCTATCAGTGAGACCGTGTAGAACTGGGATTTCTATAACTGATTTATTTCACTGCAGTTCTTTCTGTATTGACACAAATAACAGAAATTTACTATTTTCTATGACTGAATACTATTCTATTGTGTACATATACCATATTTGCCTTATTCATTAATCTGTGATGATTTGAGTGATCCCACATAATAGCTGTTTTAAACAGTGTTGCAAGATGTCTTTTTTTTTTTTTTTTTTTTTTTTTTTACTGATTTCGTTTCCTTTGGAAATACGCCTAGAAATGGGGTTACTGGATCATATAGTAGTTGTATTTACTTCTTGAACAATATCCAAACTGTTTTTCGTGATGGTTCTGCTGACTTACACTACAGTGATTGTATAAAACCTTCGCTGTCCACATTCTTATCAGTGCTTTCACATTTTCCTCTTTTGTCTTAACACTTTTTTTCTTTTAATAAAATTTTATATTTTTGTACCAAATATTATTAATAGAATTTTATTAAAAAAAAGTTATACAAGTTAGCAATTATAATTTTACAGGATTTACATAATTGTACAGTCAAATACTATTTTTTTAAAGATTTGTTTATTTATTATGTATACAGAAGAGGGCACCAGATCTCATTACAGATGGTTGTCAGCCACCATGTGGGTGCTGGGAATTGAACTCAGGACCTCTGGAAGAGCAGTCGGTGCTCTTAACCTCTGAGCCATCTCTCCAGCCCCAAATACTATTTTTATCTCAGTAGAAAGGGAAGTAGAACATGAATCATTGTGATATTTCCCATTTCATTTTTATTAGCAAAATGTGAATATTATTTAATAATTTTTAAAGTAACTTTTACTTGGGTAGTGGTGGCACACACATTTAATCCCAGCACACAAGAGGCAGAGGCAGGTGGGTCTCTGAGTTCAAGGCTAGCCTGGTCTACAGAGTGAGTTCCAGGATTGTCATGTCTACACAGAAAAAAAGAAAACGAGTTATTTTTTGTATTAAGTTAGTTCATTAGTTCTTTGAGAGTTTCATACATGTACTGGTTGCTTCACTTCCCGGATGATTAGTGATGTTGAACAATGAACAATTTTTATCTGCCTTTTGGACATTTATAAATCTTCTCTAGAGAAATGTCGATTTAGCTGATTTGCTCAGCTGTTCATCAGATTATTTTATTCAGACTCATGTTACCCACCACCACCCACTGGCATCCCCTGCACTGAGGTTTCTAGCTCCGGCTAGGTCAAGCTTAGTTTTACCTTGAAGCCATTGTCCTTGCAGACCCAGGGGCAGGAAAAGCTTTTTCTGTCTCCTGATTCAGTTTCATTTTGTCTAATGATTCTATTTGTGATGTTTCCCATCCAGAGAGATCTCTCCCAGTGACATCATATACTTTGTCTGCCCAACAATGCACTCTCTTAACATCACCCTTAGGCTATATATTTACTTACTGTTGGTTTTCAGCCCAACTTCTCACAGGAAATCGTAAGCTCCTTTCTCACTTTCTCCCCATCTTAACACAATTTGCAATGCTTTTCTTTAAGAACTTCATACAAAAGTACAACGTATTTCTATCATATCCATCCCTCCCTCCCTCTTTCAACTCCTCTTGATTCCCTCCCCACATCTCCGTCTCAAATTTATGTTCTCTGCTTCTATAGAGATTATTGATACATATATGCACATACATACATACATGTATACATACATATACATGTACATTTGTGTATGTATCCCTACTGAGGTTTATTAGTGTTTTCCATATGTATTTTGGTGTAGGACTGACCCCTTGGACATTGGTAATCTCTCAAGGAGTTTGTTGAAAAGAAAACCGACTCTCTCCCTCAGTAGGCATAGATTGCCCTATACATTCTGGAATGTTTGCCACTGTGGTATTGGTGAAATTATTAAGGCCACTCCACGTAGTTAAAAGGAGATTTATTTAATGGTTAAGGGATAGTAGGTTGCAGGGTCTGGGGAAGGTGTATCGCAGTCCAGCGGTGTTCTCTGGAGCTCTGCTTGGCCCACCTCCACCGTCCAGGGTCCCGGAACAGAGAGCGAGAGAGCTGGCCCATCCAAATCTCGGGTCTCCAGGCACCTCCCTTGGCCCTGCCTTGTAGGCGTGACAGTTGCCGAAGTCTCAATGGGGGTTGGAACTTCCAGATCAAAGCTGGAATGGCTACCCACTACACAGTGGTCTTGTGAAGTTAACCACATAGTTGAGAATTTTGAGGGATGCAACATCTCTGTCCTGATCAGAAGATAATACTTCCTAGCAGTTTTCCTTTTTCTCTAGCTCTTAAAAAACCTGCTCCCTTTTCCAAGATTTGTATAGAGCCTTGGCTTTAGAAAATATATTGTAGATGTCCCAAGTGAAGATGAGCACTCCACAGTCACCTATTCTTTGCCTGTGGTCAGTTATGGATCTTTGAAATAGTCGCCATCAGTTGCAAAATAAATTTCATTGATGAGAGAAAAGAGCAGCACTTACCTGTGTGTGTGAGGATACATATGTGGGAGGTGGGTGGCCACTGTATCATTTTCACAAAATCCTTATCTATTATCTATGACCTTCACAGCCATAGGTTCCTGGCTAGGTTGACAACACCAGGCATGAGTTTGCTCCTACGGAGTGGGTCTTATAAGTCCAACCAGACGTCTCTTGCTTACCACCCAAAATATTAGTGCCTTTATTGCACTGTTGAGGGTATCTATCTTGCTGGAACAATCAGGATTTGCAACTGGGTAGGATTATTGACAAATTACCTTTCTAACCAGAAACTTACCAAATACCTACTGACAGACACTATGAGAGCTAGTCATAGCATAGGAGGTTTCCAGTTTTTTACTAGCTTGACTTCTCCATATCTTGTGAAAAATGTTTGTGGTATCTTCAGGAATTGGGTCTTGTCTTCAAGTTCTAGCAGGAAAAAAGATCAATGGCAATGACTTATATTGTTTGGGGGAAGGGAATCCTTTGGCACCCCTGACTAACAACACAAATGTAGGTATCCATCACCTGGCCATAGGCTTCTTTTTTAATATTCTATGATATTTGAGAGAACATTATTCTTTTGTGTGAGGTATCTCAAATTATTTATATTAATATATAGGATATATTAATAAAATACATAATGAATTTTCAAGAACACATAAAATGGTAGGTTTCCCTGCGCCTTTTTGATATCTTTGTTCCCAGCAACTAGGACAACATGCTAAAAGTTTATTAACTGGATTAATTTGTTTGAAGGAGAGAAGCACTAACTGAAAGCTTAAAGTTTTCCTACTAGTATATAAATAAGCAGCAAAATATATATTTAAAATACTGCAAGTTCAGTGTTTGTAGATTATAATAGAACTGTTTGATGAGACAACTATTCACTTTGCAGCCTCATGGTTATGCAAACAAATAGAAGACCAGATTTCTTGTGTAGAGCCTTCAAGAGTAAATGAATGTGCTAGAGAAAGGCAGAATCTTATGTCATAAAGATTTTGTCATTGGCCTGGAAACATACATTTTTGTGATTGGTTATGTTTGCTTCAAACTATGAAGTGATTACTCCAGTTATAACTTGTAGATGGACAACTTGCACAAATATGTACATTCATTGACTTCATAAATCTGTTATAATTATCTTCTAATAAGACTTCATTTCCATTTTTTAAACATTAGTAATGCTAAGCTTGAATCTATTTCATTGAACTTTTTGCAAGGAATTTATAAAGCTGCTTAAAGTTCTCCCAAACCTGTAGTATTCTTTCATAACACAAATCAGAAAACAAAATAAAACTCAAATAAGCTTACTAAAGTTGACTGAAACCACATAAATTCAAACCCACACAGTACTTCAGACTCTCTTTATTATCACTATACTGGCCTATAAAGATCAATTAAAAACTAAATGTGAACTAATAAACATTTAGATTTTCAGAGTTTGTATGTAATAATAATAAGCTTATTTTTTAAGTATTTGAAGTTATATGAAGTGTCCTAACAAACATTCTCTACATTTGGAGCCTGAGTAATTAATATTGTAATATCAAGCAGCACCTTTGAGTATAGTAAAGAAAAGCACTTTTAGAAATAAAAAGCTGCCTAGAATCTTAAGAGAAAATTGTAGTACTTTGGCTATACTACATTCTTTTGCAATGTAGATGTCCTCATGTACGTATGTGCTTCACTGGACTGTACATGCAATGGTGGCTAGTGGACCGAGTATATAGATTCAGATTTTCAGTAAATTCTATTTTACCAAACTTTTCAAAACAAGACTGCTACAATCTTGAGTAGGCGTTTACAAACTAAAGTATAAAAATTTCTTAAGGAACTCTTTATTTATTTGGGAAAACAGGTCTAAACTTTAAATTAAATGATGTATGAGAATTCCTGGCCTCATAAAATATAAACAAGCTATTTATTTTAGATCAATAACTGCTGGAAGCTCACAAAGAGTATCTTGTGGAGAACAGAATGAACATGAAATTTTCTTGCTGCCACAAGTACCAACTTGAATAGGAAATGACACAGTTGGATCCCACTCACCATGTTAGTTCTCATCCTCACAAACAAAGGCCACCCACAAGGACTTGACAAACAGAAATAGCAAGGGAAGAAATAGCCTACATCAGATCTCCTCCTCCTCCTCCTCCTCCTCCTCCTCCTCCTCCTCCTCCTCCTCCTCCTATTCCTTCTCCTCCTCCTCCTCCTCCTTCTCCTCCTCCTTCTCCTTTTCCCTCTTCTCTTCTTCCTGGAAACAAGTCAGGGTCTTATGTAGCTCAAATTGGCCTCAAAGTCATAATCTAATGATGACCTTGAACTTCTGATCCTCCTGTCTACTTTTCTCTCCAGAGTGCTAAGATTACTGGTGTATACTACCACAACTGGTTTATGAGGTGCTGGGATGAACTCGAAACCTTGTGTATGTAAGGTAATCACTCTACCGAATGAGCTTCATTCCTAGCCTTGGCTTTTACTATATCTATACCACAATGCCAGCCAGCAGAGTTCATTTAACTCAATGTGATGTAAAACTAAATGCAAAGATTTGCTCTTCCCAATGCAAGATGTCTAACATCACATTTCTGGATTTATATGGGAAAATGTTGACTAGTTATGGCTATGATTTTAGTCTTTGATTCAAAAATGGGAAATGAAAAGAACTGGTTAGCAATCCATAATATGTATGTCAGAATTTTCATTCTGTAAAATGAAGTTGGTACCCTTGGGTGAGATCCCTTATACGAAATTATGCCAATAATAAACATTTATTTTGAGTTGCTGTTGCAGAGAGTTCCATTGTCTTTGCCCTGTTCCTGAAAAGGACAGAGTCAATAAGACAATCTAGTGTGTCATCCAGTCAGTCTGAGAGTAGATGGAAGCCTAGGCTCTTAGGGAACCCATGTTCTTCTCTGATGCAACTACTGCTCCTGGTGAGGATTTTGTGGCTGATTATGTTTTAACCTTCGCTTCTTTTTCAAGCCTGGATGAGATGGCTTATGCCTCTCAGATCTATATTTCAACAGTCTTTAAAACTAATTTTTCAAGAGAGAAGCTGGTCTGCCCAAGGAACAAATCAGTTTTTGACAGTGTTCTACCCTGTGTCCACCTGTAGAGGGTACAGCTTTTCTTGTAATTTTCTTTCCTGTGGTTACTGCTGCTCCAGGTGTTAGTGAATTTGACACAGCACATTTAACCTTAAAATAGTAATCTGAACTAAGGGACAAATATTTAAATCATTTCACTGGTGTGCTCAGTGAAATATTGTATGTCAATGAAGGTAAATTCCATATATATATATATATATATATATATATATATATATATATATATATAGTTAATTGACAGCATGCTAATTATACTAGTAACACAAAAAGAAGAAAAATACTAGTATTGCATTATATCTTGAGCTTTTTCCCCCCTTTTCTATTCTTTCAAATGTTATATCCTGACACTGACCTTAGTTTCCCCTTCCTCCTCCCTTCCAACCCCCCCCCCCCACTCCCCCCGCTCCATCCACTCCTCCTCCTTTCCCTTCAGATAAAGGTAGGCTTCCCAGGGATATCACCAAAAATGGCATATCAAGTTACAATAGGAATACGCACCTCCCCTCATATTAAAGCTGGACAGAGCAACTCAGTAGAAGGAAAAAGGTCCCCAAAGCAGGCAAAAGAGTCAGAGACAGCCCCCGATCCCACTGTTAGGAGACCACAGGAAGATCCAGCTACATAACCATAACATATATGCAGAAGACCTAGGCCAGGCTCACATAAGCCCATGTCTCTTTAGTCTCTATGAGCCTCTATGACTCCAGGTGAGTTGATTCTGTGGGTTTTCTTGTGTTGTCCTTAACCCCTCTGGCTCATCCCTTCCCCTCTTCCACGTGATTCCCTGAACTCTGCCTGATGTTTAGGACTGTGGGTCTCTGCATCTATTTCCATCAGCTGCTGCAGAAAGCCTCTCTGATGGTGATTATGTCGGGCTCCTGTGTAGGAGTATAGCAGAATATCATCAGGAATCAATTTATTGACTTTGCTTGTTTGTTTGTGTTTGTTTTTGCAGGTGGTGTTTGGTTCTATTCTAGATCTCTGGGCTATGCAGCCCCTGGTTTCTGGCCTTCCAGGCAGTGTCAGAATGTGTTCCCTCTCCTGGCTGGTCCTCAAGTTGGATCAGTCATCAGTTGACCCGTCCCACAATATCTGTGCCACCTTTATCCCAGCACACCTTGCTGGCAGGGCAAAAGATAGGTTGAGGGTTTTGTGGTTGGGTTGGTGTCTCAGTCCCTCCATTGGAAGTCTAACCTGGTTACAGGAGATAGCCAATTCAGGCTGGGAGTCTTAGCTAGCATTACCAATGCAGATTCCTGGGTATCTAGAATTTTTTTTTTCCTGGAAAAATCCCGTAAGTCCAAATAAAATACACTGATGATATATCATAGGGTGAATGACATCAAATTTCTTATGAACCTCTCAGTTTCAACCAAAATTGTTGCTTTGTCGTGAAATAATAATTTTCCAGTACCTCATTGGTTCAGATCCAGTTAAATTGAGATAGAAAAATATAGTGTGGGGAGTAAGGGCATATGTTCATAAGTGTGAGAAAATTCTGTAGGCCTCATACACCAGCCTCTGCAGGCTGCCTCACTGCTCAAGAGAGGGGGGCTAAGGTGGAGGGGAGGGGCTAAAACCAGCTTGGCTTCTCTGATCAAGTCATGGTCCTCTCTTGGTATACCATATACACAGGATAGCACAATGTCAGCACATACAGCAGTACTCCATGGTGGTCCTGAGTTCAGTTTCATGGAATCACTTTTTTAAGAGCTGGCATTCTTATCAGTCAAAATAAGTTATTTTTTTTATTTACATTGGACATAGGATGATGTCAAGCTGGAAGATGAATATAGTGATTCTGAAAATGTCTTCTTTGGTTCTGAAAAATATTCTACACAAAATATGCTGGAATGTTTATTTTACCAGTTACTTCCCTTTTTGTGAAACATGGATATCACCAGCTTTAAAAACACAAGTTTTTAATATTTACTTCAGGCTTGCCTGAAACTTGGGGTCCTTTTTACCCCAGCCTCTCAGCTCACCGGGATGACAGGCCAGTGCCTGGATTCCTTATCTATTTATTTATTAAATAAGCTTTCAAATCCATTAGTCCTTAAAATAGTATCCTACAAAATATTTAAAAATTGATTTTATGGCTTGCTTGTTTTGATGTTTACCTAATTTCACAGGTACAAAAGGCAACTCATCTTTTTATTCTTGGAGTAAATGAAAATCTTGCTTTAGATTTTAGACTTAAGATATCGGAAGAATGAATAATTTTTATTTATTTTCACTAGAATTTCTTCATTCACAGTTTTTATAATGTACATATATAAAATTGAGAAAATACAACTAAATATTACAGAACTTTTGGGGACAGCATTCATCTACACTGTTGATGTACAAAGAACAAAATTAAAGTTTAAAAGTTATAAGTATTCTATTATGAAGGTGTATACTATTTCACCTCACTTCTTGCATTTATTTCAGAATTACTGAAGATCTTTGTGTACCTACAATGAGCGCTTTTATCATAGCATGATGTTAAGTTAAAATTACATGAGAGCACATTGTAAAATACAGAGCAAGCATTTAAATATATGTTTGAAACAGCACTTGCAAAAGAATTCTATCCAAACCTTTATATGTAATTGTATGTACACATAGTTACATGTATATATAATATAGTAGCTTTGCATAGTCAAAACTGAATTTAATTTTGGAATAAGAGAGAGGTAGTTTAAAACTACATACCAAAGCAATTTAAAAACATTTTTGAAGTCTTATATAGTCTTCCAGTAGGTTGGAGGAAAACTCTAAAATAAATAAAGTGAAATAATCAAGCAAAAGGCAACATTGTACCCCAAACCTACTTAGACTGAGGGTGTAGCGCAACGGTAGAGCCCAGAGATAGCATGTTTGAGGCCCTGGCAATGATCTCTGGCACTATAAAAAAAAAATCATGGCATAAAATTTAGCAGCCAGATAAATCTTGGCAGGACTGACTGCAGAATGTCACTGTAGGGAAACTGAACTGACAGTACAAATATGTTTGCAGGGTATTGTTTTGTTCCAGTGTTATGTAAATTCGACAAATCTAAACCAGAGAGTTTATTTAACAGATGCCAAGCCAATATCTGTATGTGTGCCATTCCTTGTTACTCGTGAAATGATGTACTTTCCGCTTAATGATGCTGAAAATCACTCCAAGGACACCACGCCAAATGTGTAGGAGACCCATTGCATGCTATAATTTGGAAACCATCAGTTATTTCTGTCATGTGGCATGAACTTTGTTTAAAGGGCCAGTAGCACAGACTACAACTTTTTGGGTATATGCTCAAAATGTTTAAGCACCGTACTCACCGCTCACCAATGGTTCAGAATGTAGGCAGACTTTTAACAAACTCCAGTCGGCAGTCTTGGTGATCTGAATATTAATAAGAAGTCTTGTAATCTTTTAACATAGCATACATAAGAGGGTTATTTAGGACAATAAACAAACCAGCAATATATTTAATCTCTGGGGTGGAAACTTTTTTCAGAATAGGATATGTTCAACCAATTTATCAACCAACACAGTTGTTAATTTAGGATGTTCTTTCAAATTTTATATACAGTCTTTACTATGAGCCTTCACATAATCTTTAAATTACATTTTGGAGTACCATTTGCAATAATGTTGATCTAGGGATTATAGCCATTTTAATAGATACTGACTCCGGCACCACTTGTATTATCACCCTGAGATTCTGATGAGATGGTCTGTTCTTTTGCTCTGTAGAAAGATGTTTAACATGTGTGGCACCTTGGGTTCAATCACCAAAAGCAGAGAGTCAGGAGAGGAAGAAGAGAGAAGAGAAAAATAATTACTCACTAGTTCTTTTGGCATTCTGAGCAAGCAACTCTTTTAATAGTTTGTTTATCACTCTACAGTGCAGGCCCTTACCATGAAGTTTATGCAAGAAAGTGTACTGAATAAAGACATCAATGTTAGCACAAAGAAAAATAAATATGGGCCTGGAGTAAAGAGCTTTACTGCTCTTGAAGAAGATAAAGGATGTGTTCTCAGTACCTGCCGGGTATCTCATAACCAATTGTAACTCCAGTTCCAGTTCTAAATTCTTCTTCTGGCTTTTGTGGACATGTGTGTGGTTCACATACATACATGCATACATATGTACATGCACATACATACAGACATACATACACACATACACAAAACACATACACAAAATAATAAATAAATTTAGAAATAGAAAGGCAAAAATAATTCAGCTTTTTGGAGACAAATTTAATCTCTCCCATAAGGAGGCCTTATTATTTCCTTTTGGTTGAGTGTTTATTTGGTAACTATTGTAATCTTTGGTTATGAAAGAATTATATTCACATTTTCCTAACTAGATCTTAAAGGTGTAATAATGTCATAGTCTCTTAAAATTTCAGCCACAAAACCCCTTTTTCTAAAGCACTTATAATGATCATAATGATATGTCATGCAAATATTATTATTTCAAGGAGACTTGTACTGTAATGTATTCCTGAATAATTTAAATCTTCAAAGTCTAGTTTTGCAATCTATTTTGTAATATATTTGAGTGCAAGGAGCATCTGCATATGTATGACTATATATGGTACAAAAGGCTGTTGTATGATTTAAATTTTAGAACTTACAGAATATCCATCTACCCTTTGTTTTGACTTCATTAAGACATTACCTAAAAATTCACTTTTACCCTTGAGCTACTAAGAAAACCACTACAAATCAGTATTTAGGTGGTTTCTACAAATGCCCTTGTTCTTTATATTTTCAGAAGAAAAACTATAAGCAAAACAGTGTATTATATATAATCCATGGGGTATGTATTTTAAAAGCCAAGCTTTTACTAGATAAGGCTGATGTAATAATAGCAGAGCAAGGGTGGAATCAGGCATCTGTGAGTAGCAAGGTAATGTTTTTAAGGTTTCTATACTAAGTTAGAAAGTGAAATGTGTGTGATTGTGTGATTGTGTGTGTGTGTGTATGTGTGTGTGTGTGTGTGTGTGTGTGAGAGAGAGAGAGAGAGAGAGAGAGAGAGAGAGAGAGAGAGAGAGAGAGAGAGAGAGAGAGAGAGAGAAGGAGGGAGGGAGGGAGGGAGGGAGGGGTATTTTGAATATGTAGCGTTGGGCATCACTTCACTTTTCTCATGATAAAATCTGGTTGGCATTTGAATAAAATTTTGTTCTAACCTAGTGTATTTAAAAATGACTATGACATGCTTCAGAATGTTGACACAATTCTGTCTGCCTTTTCCCTGCTGGATATTTTTGATATTACTGTAAGAACATGTGAGGGCCACAAAACAAACATGTTTTATTGAGCCTTTACATCAAGTAGCACTTTAACAAACACAGATGCTTTCACTAAAGACTTTCACTTCTTTGGAGTTAGCACTTCTCAACTTGTAAGTGTCCCGGGGGATCCATGGCACCAGCGCTTTGGTAAGGATGCCAATGGAGGCATTTCTGCTGCCAGGCTGGTAACAGATCAGGCGCTAATTGGAACTACTTAGCAGGCTGTGTGCCTCCAGGTTAAGCCTGGGTGGGCTCTAGTCTTAACACAGTGCTAGTTCCAGAGTGTATGATATTGAATAAATTGCTTAATGATCTGCGTCTTGTTTTCCTCATCCATAAAGCAGAACTATAACAAATGGCTTTATACCGAATGCCAAGATTAATTATTAATTCTATGTCAGATTTTGAGATAAGCATTAGAAATTCTCTGCCCTCAATGTTGTACCCATCAGTTGATTTCAGATCCTTTACAATGAGGGGAATGAAGGACTGAGTTAGAAGATGATCTGAAAAGAAAGAGCAAATGATTAGTGACTGTGATGGCTTGGATGGAAATGCTGCACATAGGCTCGGGTCCCCAGTCGGAGATGCTGTCTGGGCAGGGTATGGAATTTTTAGGACATGGAGACTTGTTAGATCAAGTACGTCACTGGGAGTAGGCGTTCACTATTCATAGGCTCCTCTTATCTCTAGTTCACTCTGCTTTATGTATGTAGGTGAAAATGTGATCACTTCCTCTTCCGGTCCCCTGATGTCATGCTCCCTCCCTGTCCCTAGGGATAGATAGAACCATAAGCCAAAACAAACCCATCCTTCCCTAAGTTGCTTTGGTTATGGCATTTTATAACAGCAATGAAACATGGGCTTGACAGTCTTAAAAGCGTTGAGTAGTATATATGATGGTTTAAATTAAAATAAACATTGGGAACAGCTAATTGCACTGCTATGATCCAGCAGTCATTGGCAGTAGCAGGTTTTGGCAGGAACACTACATAAACATGCATTTTTCTGTATTTTGAATCACTGAAGGCACTATATTTTGTAGATTGGAAACTTTATATCTAAAGCAGAATTGTAATGCTGAAGCACAGACTTGTCAGCTATTTTAACCCACAGCTACATTAGTAGTGAATTTTTTTTCAGGAAACTATTAAGAGATGCCCAATGAGAGATTGAAGATAAAAGTTACCCAGGAAACAGGAGGATCTCCTTATGAAACCCCATTGAAATGATGTCAACAGTCTTGATTGAATAACATAAATAAATAATACAGTTTTCTTGTGTTTTTAGTGACAATGTACATATTACACATGTATGTTAGTAAGTGGTACCTTTAGTACCCTCACATTTTCTGAAATTCATACTCTGTCATCAGTCTACTTATTACCATTAGATATTATCTCCACATTGGATAGTGCATTTCCAGAGCCACACCGAGTCTTCAGTGGCTTTAAATAGTACACGTTTTGATACTAAAACTTAGAAACATAGAATTACATAATGTGGACTACTACAGAATGCACATATAAAAAGCTTGTATTTGTAATATCTATGATATAATTCCTCAGGAAAGAAATGTTCAACATGCTTAGTCATCAGAGAAATGCAAATCAAAACTACTTTGAGCTTTTATCTTATACATGCCAGAATGGTTAAGATAAATAGAACATGCTACAGTTCATGCTAGCAAGGATATAGAGTAAGAGAAATAGTCATCCTTTGCTGATGAGTGTACAAGCTTGTACAGCCACTATGTAAATCAGTGTGGTGATTCCTCAGAAAGAGGGAAATGGATCCCTCAAGACCTAGCTATGCAACTTTTGGGCTTATACCCAAAGAACTCTTCATCCTACTACAGAGACAATTGCTCAACTATGTTCATTGCTGCTCTATTCATAATAGCCAGAAATTGGAAACAACCTAGATGTCCATCAGTGGATAAATGGATCAGGAAAATGTGGTACATTTACACAATGGAACATTATCCAGCTGTTAAGAAAATGAAATCATAAATTTCACAAGTAAATGGATGGAATAGAAAACATCATCCTGATGGGATAACCAAGACTCAAAAAGACAAATATGATATGTATTCTCTTATATGTGAATGTTAGCTTTTAAGCCTTTGATAGGCATGCTACTTTATAAATAATCACAGAGGTTAGATATAGAGTGAGGGACCTGGGGGGAGGGAAGAATCTCCAAAGGAAAATAAATAGAATACATAGGTATTAAGAAATTGGTGAGAGACTGGACCAGAAGGGTTAAACAGAGATTGTGTGGGAAGAGGGGAGTAAAGGAGGTAATATGGGGAAGGACAGCTAACACAAGAGTTATTTGAGAGGTCATACACAAGCCAACCACACTAGAAGCTTCTTAAAATATATTCATAATTGAAATTAATGTAAATGGAACTACCAAATAATCAGGGAAACAAAGTTACAACAAGACATTTCTTGCCACCAAATGAAACCTCCAATGTCAAGAATGGGTCACAACTAATTAAGCTGATGGCCAAAGGGGCCTCATGGAAATCCCCAAACAACTCAGGCTATTGTCATGGATATTGGTTGCTCTCCATTAGCTGATATTAAGGCCCTATTGCTGAGGATATCACCTATATATCTCACTGAACCTGGAGAAATTGAGCTGGTGTCTAACTAGAGTCTTCATGCCTTCTGACTAATGTTCATGGTTCTGGAAAGTCCTCTGCATACTATCAGAGGAGAAAGGTAAGCACAAACATTGCTACAAAACCTTTGATCTACAATGGTGACCTGCCTGTGTGATATACTGGTGCAATCATGGCACAAATGTTGTAGAGGTAACCAAGCAATATCTGATTGGATTTAAGGCCCACTCCATGAGATGGAACCCATGCCTGACATTTTCTGGGCATCTGAGACCCAGAAACTAGGTAGGCCATGGACCTATGGGAAAATCAAATATGATTATTATGCTAAAGGAATGTGGGAATAAAATGACTCCTAGCTTAGTCATTATCAGAGAAGCTTCTTCCTGCATTAGGTGGGAACTAATACAGAGATTCTCAACTGAACAATGTGCAGGGAGTGAGAGACCGTGTAACACCCAGTCTTAAATGGAATGTCTTCATTAAAACCTCCCCCCAGGGCTCAGGGAACTATGGATGATAACAAAACAGTGTCTTCAGATACAACTGGCCTAAGGAACATATGAACTCGAAGACTGCGGCAGTATACACAAGGCCTTCACAAGGTTCAATACAGATGTGGTTCCAGCACTGAGATGGCAAAGCAGACACAAGCTACCATTCCCCACCAAGAAAAGCTATCTCTACTTAAAAACTGCTTACAAAGGAAAAATAGTTTCTTTAAGGGAGTCTCACTAGATATGCAAACCGCATTTAAGGGCAGGCTCTATGCCCAGCAGTAGACAGCCAACACAAAATGAACTCAGAGGTATTTTTGAAGAATTTTTTTCTCCATATTGCTTTGTTTGGACAATTTTGTATCTTACTGTTCTTTTGCCTGTATATTATGTTTTCTAATTTTGAGTTTTTATGGGTTTTTGTGTGTGTGTGTGTCTGTTTGCTGCTTTTGTATGCATTTCTCATGTTCCTTTTAGTATCTCTTTACTTTGTTTCTTAGGTTGTTAATATTGTTTTATCTTTGTATTTTTTTATTTGCTTGCTTTTTGTCTTAAAAGAGGAAGAAAGAAGGTGTCTAACTGGAGGAGTGGGGAGGTGGAGAGGATCTGGAAGAAGATAGCCAAGGGAAAACAATAATCAGAGTATTTTATACAAATATAACTTTATTTTCTATAAAAAATGAAAAGTGCAATGATTGTTTTTGATTATCAACATTTTCACAGCTTTTGCTGATTTTTTTGTTCTTTCCTCACCTGGACACATTTGAAAATGGTAAACACCGTGACATTTTTATTCTTCATTTATTGTTTTAAATTGTTTTGCAAATAACCAATAACGCTATCATGGATAATCACAAAATTGTTACCTTTCCTATTTAACATTTGATAGAAAGAAAAAAAACCTTCTGTTTCTCCTCTTCTTACTCTTTTTTTTCTGTTTTCTCTTCCTTTAATTGTGTGTGGAGAGAGAGAGAGAGAGAGGAGGAAGCACCATGTGCTCATGGAAGACAATTTCCGAAAGTTGGTTCTCTCCTTCTACCCTGCTTTGAGGCAGGGTCTCTCTAGTTACTGTTGTACTTCTTACTCCAGGCTAGCTGTCCAGAGAGCTCCTGGCTGATGCTCCTGTCCCTGCTCCCACTTTGTCATATCTATGGCAAATGAGCACCACTGCATCTCGCTTTTCACATGTGTTACAGGGAGGGAAGTCAGACTCAGAAGTCACGTGGGTTTTCGTGACGGAACTTTTTTATCGACTTTGATGCTAACTCTCTGGCCTGTCCTCTTCCTCTTTCTTGATCCAGTATCCCATTGTGCATTGAACTAGATTGTTGTCATTTGTATCCTGTGTCCTTATTTGTCTCTATCATTTTTATTTCTTATCTATCATTATGCTGAATTAAAAAAAATCAATGTCAGTTGTCTTATATGCAATGTTCTATATTATTTGTTTGGGTTTTTCCTTTAATTTTTATTGCCACGTGCTATTGCAACAAGTTTCATAAGTACGGTTCCTTTCAAATATGCTATGTACTTTGTCCATATTCATCTCTTTGCTGTCTCTCCATTTCCCCTATCCTCTCTTGGTAATTCCCTTTGACCTCTAGTGTCTTTTTTGCTTTCGTGTCAGACATACATACATGTTTTGCCAGGTACTTGTGAGGCGGACTTGGGAAGATTAGGAATTTTCTGCCATACTTGGCTACTTAGACATTTTAAAGCCATCCTAGCTATATGGAACCTTATATCAAACATATGTGTTAAAAAACAAACTAATAAATGATGACTTGAATTGATCCAGACATTTCAATATGTTCCTAATCTATCACTTTCAGCTTTACTCAATTTTGTTACCATCCATTTAAAATCTTTTTTTTTTAATGTAACTGAATATTTCAACCTTCTTTTAAGTGGCTTCTAAAGTTTAAGTAATATTTAGAAAGTTGAAAAATGCAAGTAAATTAATATACTTTTTTCTATAATATATGATTTCACTTTTAATAGATTTTCAAACCATTTAATGTATATTCTAGATATGATTTTATATATATATATATATATATATATATATATATATATTGTACTTTCTGTGCCTATCTAATTGTTTCAGTATAATTAATCCACAGTACAAAAACATTGCCTTTCTTATGCACTTATTTTTGTTTGTACTTGAGTCTACCTGGACCATCTGTTCCCTTCACCTGTCTGTTTGTTCACTTGCCAGCACCGCATCTTTTAATTACAAAGGCTTTACGATGCTTCAGACCCTGACTGAGCTGATATCTATCCCATGGCTAGTTCCCTCCCAGCTATTTGTGGTTTCTCCATTTCATTGTAATTTAAAAGGATGTTGCATGTTCTTCCAAATTAACTGTACTAAGAATAGGAAAACTACTTGCTTGAACTATAACTGTATTAATTTTAAATAGTAATGTGAGCAGAAATGACTGTTTACCTTCTTTTATTTAACAAAAGTATTGGTACAGACTGACCCACAATCACCATTTTCTCATTCTTCCTCAAACTCATAGTCCTCCTGCCTTGATCTTCCACATGCTGGTACTACTGGTGTGTGTCACCAGGCCCAGTTCAGGATTGACATTTTAATGTCATACCAACGAAATAGCTTGGTATCTAGATCCCGCCTTCAAGAAAACAATCTTAAAAGTTTCACCCTTCTGTAGGAATCTGACCTTGAATCTCAATGGAATATTTATATGTTTTTATAATGAGGTTCACAATTGTGGCTTTTCTCTTAAGGTTTATTGATGTGGTGAAGTTTTACTTCCTTTAATTCTATTATTCAATCCCATTATAAAGAATAATTGCATTCTTAAAAGGAGTACCACTGGATCACTATATATTATTTGTAACAATTTACATTGTGCTTGTCTCTATATTATTTTTTCTTACTAATGGATTTTCATTAGCTCTGTATCTATAGATTTTTATGAGCTGTCAGTGTGATGTTGATATCAATAGTACACTAGAATTTATTAAAAATTGCTACTTTTGTCAATGAGATGGCTCCGTAGGTAAGGGCACTTGCACCTAAGCCATGCTTTTGCCTTAACGTCATTTTCATTTTTCAGCTGTTTTGAAAGCGTGCATATTTTCTGTCATTATTTTTTCTGATTTTGTGCCACATTTGTTTCTGTGTTTTTTTATTTTTTATTTAATTTTTTTAATTTTTATTTTGCAATACAATTCAGTTCTACATATTAACCACGGATTCCCTTGTTCTCCCCCCTCCCGCCCCCCTCACCTTCCCCCCAGCCCGCCCCCCATTCCAATCTCCTCCAGGGCAAAGCCTTCCCCACAGACTGAGATCAACCTGGTGGACTCAGTCCAGGTAGGTCCAGTCCCCTCCTCCCAGGCCGAGCCAAGGGACCCTGCATAGGCCCCAGGTTTCAAACAGCCAACTCATGCAGTGAGCACAGGACCCGGTGACACTGCCTGGATGCCTCCCAAACAGATCAGGCCAATCAACTGTCTCACCCACTCTGAGGGCCTGATCCAGTTGGTGACCCCTCAGCCATTGGTTCATAGTTCATGTGTTTCTGTTCGTTTGGCTATTTTATGTTTTTTCATCTTTGAGTATATTTTTCCTAGATTTTGGAGAACTTCATTCATACATTTTAACCCTTTTGTTCCTATTAATCTCCGGTTGGAATTCTGCTTACTGTTTAATTATAAAAACAATACAAATGTGTAGATGGTTCATTATCAACATAGCTGTTCCTTCTCTATTCCATGTATGAGTGCAGTGTGCATGTATGGTTATATGTGTGGGCACATGTGTGTACATCTGTGTGGAGGCTGGAGGTTGATGATGGAAATATCATTGATGCTTCTGAGTTCTTCATAGAGCCAGGGTCTCTCAATCAATGCCAGAGCTCATCCATGTGGTTAGTGTTGCTAGGCAACCTGTTTGGGGCCATCTTGTTTTTCTGTCTTCCAAGGCTGGAATTAAAGATGGCTTCCTGGACCACCCAGCACTTACATGAGTTCTAGAGAGCTGAACTTCCAGTCCTCACACTCACATAGCAAGTGTTTTAATTACTGGGCCACCTCCCCCAGCCGACACTGTCAATATTTTTTAATTATCTTTTGTTGTAGTTGTGTCTTCTTTGCCCGAAGTATGATTTTGAATTTTTTGAGTGATGGTGTTATGAATAGAGAGGAGATAAACAGTTTTTTGTTGTTGTTGCTGACTCCTGGTTTTGCTGCATTTTGATCAGGAAATGTAGCTTGTGTTTCTATTGATGGAAAAAATCGAAATGTTCTTTGTAACAATACATGCCAAAATTTCATGAATGATTTACGCATTAGATAGAGTATGATTGTGAGAGGAGGCTCAAAGACCACAGCGTGGAAGTTTACTTCTATGTGCGGCACAGAGAGAACTAAAAAAGTTAAAGTGGAAGAAACAGGTGATCTAATTTACGCTGTTCAGCGTGAGTCCAGAACGGAGGTAGACCACATCCAAGCAGCTACTGGTAAGGCTAGGAAAAGAGCGGGTGAGAAGAGGTTGGTGGGAGCGCACAAAATGCCACTTGTAAAGAAGGAATAGATTCAGCTTGGCGGCGGTGGCGCACACCTTTAATCCCAGCACTCGGAAGGCAGAGCCAGGCAGATCTCTGGGAGTTCGAGGCCAGCCTGGTTTACAGAGCAAGATCCAGGACAGGCACCAAAACAACACAGAGAAGCCCTATCTTGGAAAAAACAAAAACAAAAAAAGAATAGATTGTTTGTGCATTGTACAATAAGGCAACAATAGTTAACAATATTTTATTACACACACACACACACACACACACACACACACACACATATATATATATATATATCCCAGAGAGATAATTTTTTTTACATTTTTGCTACAAAGAAATTATAAATGTTCCAGGTGATGTATATCATAAACCACATTAATTTGATCATGACACAGGTAGATAAATATCAAAATGTCACAGAACACAATAAAAATATGTAACTGACCCTTGTCAAGTAAAAACAAAGTGAAATGAAACATTATCAAGGAAAGGTGGTAGTGGCTTCATCTGGAATGTTAGCTGTGTTGGAAGCAATACACTGGTGAACTGGAGCCAGAGAAGCAGAAAACACAGAAATCAAGTTGTCTCCTAGAGTTCTGGTTTGCACAACCATGTGAGTGAGAAAAGACAGGGAAGAAACATACTAACCATCCTTTGGCCATGGAAATGTAGAGATTTTAAATATATATATGCAAGTAGTTGTATTTAAAAAAAAAAGTAGGTGTGCTCTTCATTAGGAAATATTGCTTTCCTTGTCTTTAATATTCCTATTTGCACTAGTAGCATATATAGTAAGAAATATATTTATAATTATACAAGGCAGGTTTAATGACTGCTTTAATAGTGTGCCCCAGTTGTGTGCATTTCCTACTAAGTGACTGGAGAACAGAAACATGAAGCCACCAATCGATTGGGAATAATTACCTTATTTGTAAAAATGTGAGAGTTCCTACATGGAAAATAGACTTAAAGTTACATTTACAGAACCACTATATGTAATTTAAACCTATTTAAAATGATGAGTAATACATTTTTGTTTATTTTTAATTCATCATTAATTGAAATAAAATTACATCACGTCTCTTCCCTCTCTTTTTTCCTCAACCACCGCAGGTACCTTCCTTCAACTCCCTCCTATGTTCCATTCCCACTCTTCAGTTGATAGCCTCTTTTTCTTAAATTGTATTATTGCTCTCTCTCTCTCTCTCTCTCTGTGTGTGTGTGTGTGTGTGTGTGTGTGTGTGTGTGTGTGTGTGTGTGTTTGAAAGCTACCAAAGGAGGGAAGCAATTAAACTGTCCTACTCAGCTCAATACCTGTGAACCACAATAATTACTGGCATGGCAAGATATGCATAGACACATTTGATGGTGACCAACAATTGACTAATTGGATTTCAAATCCATTCAATAGGAGAAAAGTCACTGCTGGTACAGGAGACCTAGCCAGCTTCCCTGGCCTCATAAAATCACTTTTCTAGACTAACATAATTCCTTACTACATTTTTAAAATGGGGAAAGAAAAACAAAATTAAAATCTTGCAAGCTAGAAATGAAAACTTTTCAAAGCACATTTACATAGAAACAGGAACAATATTTCATTCAAATCCCATAGCTACAGTCCTTCCTTCCCAAGCTAACTATGAAGTTAGATTTTATAATACTTTGAAAAAGTGTCAAATACACATTATAAAATATTGCTGAACTTGTGTATTACAGTGGAGTTCCCCAAGAGCCATGGTTTTCACTAACAATGTCCTATTCACAGAACTACAATCAATGAATAAAAAAATTGCTTCAATGATCTATTTCACTCTGTGTGAGTGCATTCTATACCAGGATGTTGTGAACACTTTCAGCTTTCACCAATTATATCATGCATCATTTATTTTCTGTTTCATCCAGCAGACATGCAATGTAAGGAAATAATGGAGGGTTCTATAAAACATGTCTTAGAAAAATAGATCTTTCAGGAATGAAGTGTATATTCTAATTTTCCTTTGCTCATTACTCTACAAACACTGGCACCCTCAATTTTAGAAAACAGTTAAGGATAGAAAGCATAATTTTAGTTCTGTCTAACTAGAAATATCTCAAAACTTTTGGTTTTCATACATTTTCTAGTGCTAGGATGTAGCTAGAGTTTTCCTGCCTGGCCCACAGTCAGGACAAATCTCTCTCACCTGCCAGTCCCACAGCCGCTCAGACCCGACCAAGTAAACACAGAGACTTATATTGCTTACAAACTGTATGGCCATGGCAGGCTTCTTGCTAACTGTTCTTACAGCTTAAATTAATCCATTTCTATAAATCTATACCTTGCTACGTGGCTCGTGGCTTACCGGCATCTTCACATGCTGTTTGTCATCGTGGCGGCTGGCAGTGTCTCTGACTCAGCCTTCCACTTCCCAGCTTTATTCTCCTTCTTGTCCCACCTATACTTCCTCCTGCCTGACTACTGGCCAATCAGTGTTTTATTTACCAACCAATCAGAGCAACACATTTGCCATACAGAACATCCCACAGCACTAGGATGTGAGCCAAGTGCATCATGGGTTCCAATGAAATGCATTATAACTGAGCTATATTGTAAGCCCTATTCCTCTTTTTTAAACAATATTTTGTCATTATTAGTTTTTAAAAGATGTGTATGCACATGCTTTTATAAGCAGGACTGTGATTGTGAGTACAGTGCCCTCAGAGGCCAGAAGAAAACAACATGTCCTGTATCTGGAGCCACATGCATTTATAAGGCATCTGAAGTGGGGATGGGGAACCTAACTAGGGTTCTCTGTAAGAACAGCACAGGCAAATTTTAACCACTGAGCCAACTCTCCAAGTCCCTATACCTTTCCAAAACTTTAAAATGAATGAGATACTCCAGGAATTTTATTATTTCTTTTGTTATTTGCCAAGTGAAGTATTGACATGGAGACTATAAAAAAGTAGCCATAAGTTTATTTCATGATACTAATGAATCCATTTCTTATTTATATTAGTAAATATGTTTTCTTTTTTATTATTAACAAATTTTCTATTCACTTTACATACCAACCACAGATCCCCCCTTCCCTCTCCCCACTCCTCAGCCTTCTCCCCCAACCCACACCCTATCCCCACATTTCTCAAGTCAAAGTCTCCCATGTGGAGTCAGCAGAGCCTGGCACACTCAGCTGAGGCAGGTACAAGCCCCTCCCCGCTGTACCAAGGCAGTGCAAGGTGTCACAGCCTAGGCACTGGGCTCCAAAAAGCCCGCCCATGCACCAGGGATGGATCCCGATCCCCCTGACTGGGGACCCCCAAACAGTTCAAGCTATATTTTCTAAAATAAAAATGTTTGGTGAGAGCAATGTCTCTGTAGGATACTTGACAAGTTTCTCTGACTGAATGAATACATGATTGCAAGTCCATCTTTACATTTTGCCCACTGTAGCTTCACACTTCAAGTAGCCCACAACAATTCACTGTTCTCCCCAGAAGGAAGTAACAGACTCACCCTCTCTGCACTGCTAGGTACTGACGTGTCTCTGTCTTAGAGACATCTGCAAAGTTCTCAGAATAGGAGCCAGAAGGTACCGGACAGAGGGCGTGAAGCACAGAACTGATCTTTATTGAGCACTAACAATGTGTTGGGTGCTTGTGTGTTTCTGTTTCCTTCTGAATTATCTTAGTTAAACTTGAAAATGGAGCGTATGGAAATGGGAGCAAGCTTGGTGAGAGCTCCATGGATATGGCCCCTTTTTCTGGTCCCAACCATGGCATTTCCTTCTTCAGGTCTGAACTTATCTGAGAGAGTGTTTCCACTTACCTCCCACTCATTTTGGGACATAACGAAGTAAAAATTTTTATGTCTTGTGTGAATTACATTCATTTAATATAATCAAAATCAAATGCCATGGCTATACTTATATTTAAAAGTGATAGAGTTCATATTAATTATTAAAGAAATCCCTATCAAAATTCACAGAATTTATGTCAAGGAAACACATCCTAAAGGTGGCAGTGTATCTAGTGTAGGCACAGTGCTCAGAGTTTTTAGTAAGCGTTTTTTACTTCACCATATGACCATCAATGGGCCAAGAGAATCATTTACATTATAACACATTACAGAAGAGATGGATACTGCCTTTTGTTCATGGATCAGATAATGAAACCAAGGGAAAGTGAAAATACTTGGCTACGCCAAATAAAATGTACAGAAGCCTCAGATTTTAAAGGCAGCATGATTTTGCTCTGCAGACTTCTATAGTAGTATGCTCAGGCTCCCCCAAGAAAGTTTTCCTGCTTTTTTTCTGCTTTCCATCTTTGATGACCAAGTATTTCTATAGCTTAGTGTTTTAATTCATGCCAGAAATCAATGCTAAATTCACACTGAATCTTCATAGCTAAAGTTGCACTGTTAATTTTTCCAGGTGGATTATTAAATAGATATTTATTTTGTTACCTAATATTCTAAAACTCTCTTATAGTGCAGTAAGAGAGTCTAAATATTAGTGGGCATAATGTGGCATTATGATTTTATGGGATTAAATAGTTGTAGGTAGTCTGTGGCCAAAACTGAAGTGACAGCTCACAGTACACAATCCATAAGAAATAAATAATTAAAAAAAACACAGAAATTGAAAAATACCCAAAGAGTTTAATGATTATAATCTGGTATGCTTTATCACATCACAGTGTCATATCCTACCACACTCCTGATTCTTTACATGTACTGGATGACTTTGCGTCAAAAAGGCATTTCTAACCAACAACTCTATTGTGAGTTTAGAGGTGTAATAAAATTTTCCCAAACAAATAATAACTTCTGATACAACCTAAAGAAAATTCTTGTGGATTTTCATCAGAAACCTTGCCTCAAGTATATTGCCTTATGAGTATGGGAAGTATGTAAATAATAATTTTTGAGGGACTTAAAAACGTATCCATAAGAATTCTGGAACAGGTTCCAAATAACTGACTCCTATTCTAATAAATTGTTCATCAACTTTTTCCTATTATGGTCATTGTTTGACACACACACACACACACACACACACACACACACACACACTCCCCAACGATGAGAAACTTACTATGAATAAAATCTTACTTATTGGAACATGTTGTTTCTGGCTTTCTCAGATTTACAGGGCAAGAAACAAAAGAGTGAAGGGGTCATTTTGCTATAGCATAATTATAGCCCCAGTGCCCCACAAATTCTTAGTACTACTTGAATTAAAAGCAACTTTGACAGACTTCCAAAGTTTAGGAATGTCGTTCAGTTGGTCCCTTGCCATGGTCTTATTTCCTCTTTCAATAAATAAGAAACTAAGATAAGATTGTCATTTTAATGCATCAGTGACAACATAAAAATTACAAGAATCATGATGGAAATATCTTTGCTCCATGATTTTAGAAGATATAGTGTGGTAGATATTTTGGGGGGAAGAGAAGAACACATATTAAATCTTCCATTCAAATTTTATTTATAACAAATGAGACACACTGGATGAATGAGACCCGTGGAATGTACAAGTTAAAAAAGCAGCAGCTAAGGCTGGAGAGATGTCTCAAAAGTTTTGCACATGCATTACTCTTGTGGAGGACCTAGGTTTGATTCCCAGCATCCTTGTTAGGTGACTCATAGTCACCTGTAACTACAGTTCCAGGAGACCTGATGCCCTTTTCTGCACTCTGAGGATACCTGAACTCACATGCACATATTACCCACAAACAGACACATACACACAGAATTAAAAAACAATGAAATCTTTTATAAAAAATCAGTTGCTTGAATGAATATAAATGTACCTTATTATAACCATTGATACATAGCTCAGCAATATTATCTTTAGATTCTTAACAACTATTCTGTTTCATTCACCTTGCATTTATTGCATGCTTGATGAATACAAGTCTTGATGATAGATCTACAGTGTAAGACCTACTTTCTATTTGGGGAAAATCTTATATCCAAACTACATAATTCTTTATAGAATGTGATATACTGTGGTTTATAGTTAATGGAATGTTTTTGAATTTCCTGTTAGACCATCTCATTTTATTTGTTCATTCTAAGAATTCACAGCATCATATTTCATGGTGTGCACTCAGTACTAACAGTTTGTGCTCCCTAAATGAACATTGCATATTTGTCATGATAGATAATTGTTAGTCAGTAAGAAGCAATTAGCCACTCCTGGCAGACTTTATACGAAGTTCATAGAAGGTTTGCGGGCTTCAGTGATGACTTCAATAAATATTGAAAGTCTTGGCCCCCTGAAATTCATCACATCCAAAACTAATTTCTGCATGGGTGATTCAAGTTGTTGACATAGATTGCGTAGGCCAGTGTCAAACTGTTAGTTTGGGTAAAGCAAATGTACGGTGTATTATAACATTTAATGCAGACAAGCAATAAAATGTATTTTCCTTGTTCACACTTGTCTCCCTTCCCAACATGACAAAACAAAACCCCAAACACCCAAGTTTCCATGTTCAGAGCACCTATTGTTGGTTCATGAATACTTTGGAAGACTTAAATCATGTGTATGCCTCTGTTTTTATACTTGACTTTCACTGTTTGGTTTCATTGTAAATTTAGTACAGAAACATGAAATGATAAATTGTAGAATAAAGACAGTATTTCCATGCTAATTGGCACCCCATCACACCTCATGTGTCTATGTCACTGGTAATTGAATATAGGGTTTCACTCATTCTATCCAACAGTGCTATCACTGATCTATATTCTTACCCCTCTTTTTGCTTTTTGTTCAAAAACAGGGCATTAGTAACTTGCTCAGACTAGCTCTGAGATCACACCATAGCCCAGTCAGGATTTGAACTTAAAATCTCATTGCCTTGCCAGACAGTGGTGGCACACACATTTAATCCCAGCACTTGGGAGGCAGAGGCAGGAGGATCTCCATGAGTTCAAGGCCAGCCTGGGCTACAGAGTGAGTTCCAGGAATGGCTCCAAAGCTTCACAGAGAAACCCTGTCTCAAAAAAAGCAAAAAAAAAACAAAAACAAAAACAAAAAAAAAAAACCCAAAAAACCTCATTGCCTCAGCCTTCCAAGAAGATGACTGTTTATCTATTTC
Source organism: Peromyscus eremicus (assembly GCF_949786415.1). Taxonomy (NCBI): domain Eukaryota; kingdom Metazoa; phylum Chordata; class Mammalia; order Rodentia; family Cricetidae; genus Peromyscus; species Peromyscus eremicus. The sequence goes on from NC_081433.1 coordinate 43,531,144, forward strand.
CTACATGAGGATATCCATTACACAAAAATCAAAAGCATCTCAGCTGATTTTATATTAAAATGTTGATATTAGCACATAATCCAATGTGTAGAAAATGGGATCTACTTAGCATAAACTCTGTGATAGCTTTGAAATATACAGAGAATTTCAAGAGAAAGGAAGCCAAATTGTACATTTACTGAACACAGACATTTGGCTCGTTCTTGTCCCCCCTCTAAAAGTTTTAAAATAAGCAGTGAATTCTAATTTTTTATTATTTTACATTTCTCCTTCAGAAACTGTTTTAAAACAATGATAGTAATATGATAAGTATATGAGTCAAAGTTTGAAAAATGTATTTCTCAATACTCTGCTATATGCTTAAATTATAGGCATAATAAAGAGTGTATTGCATTCTGTTATATCATACTACCTCATGACTTTTAAGTTTTGTTCAAGGCTTTTCTATTCTTTCGCAGTGCTGGTCATCTAAGCCAGGGTTTTGTGCATATTAGGACATCACTTTACCACTGAACTCTATCCAAGCTTATGGTGCTGAATTTGTCAGGGTGCCACGTATTTGTGTTATCCCTCCAGCTGGGCAAGCTTCTCTGGACATACTATAGATTTGTTTATTTGGTAGTTCCGAGACTCAAACCCAGGGCCTGGTACATGCTAGAGAATCATTCTGCCGCTGAACCATTACCTAGCCCTTTATCTGTTCATAAATAATACTGTCTCTCTCGTGGTAATAATGTCTCTCTAATTCATGGTTATAAGATTAACCCTTCTAGTACACTCATTACTATGCTAATGCATAGTAGTAACCATGTGCTAATATATTAATTAGTCACAAGTCCTTCAACAATTGCTAGAACCAATGACAGGCAACAAAGATGAAACATTGACCAGGTGAGAGGCTGAAAATTTTCTTTGCCCCATTATTATCCTTTTCCTTCCCATTTTCTATGTTTACATACTCCTTTTTGTTTATATAATTTGTTTATATTTCTAATGCCGGGTTACTGTGTGGTCCCATGGACTGTTCTGAAAACATGTTAAAGAATCAGGCTTTATACCAAAATTTTCTCAGTGTATTTAAAGTATCTATGTTGTTATGACAGCATACAATTTTAATGCCTGAGTGCAACTGAGCAATCAAATGTAAATATTCACAATAACAAGTGTAGAATACTGAAATATGGTAATGTAGCTAGAGATTTCCTGCCTTGTCCACAGTCAGGACAAATCTTTGTCACCTGCCAGTCCCACAGCCGCTCAGACCCAACCAAGTAAGCACAGAGACTTATATTGCTTACAAACTGTATGGCCGTGGCAGGTTTTTTGCTAACTGTTCTTATATCTTAAATTAATCCATTTCTATAAATCTATACCTTGCCACGTGGCTTGTGGCTTACCGGCGTCCTCACATGCGGCTTGTCATGGTGGTGGCTGGCAGTGTCTCTCTCACCCAGCTTCCTGTTCTCTCAATTCTCCTCTCAGTTAGTCCCGCCTATACTTCCTGCCTGGCCACTGGCCAATCAGTGATTTATTTATTGACCAATCAGCAACATATTTGACATACAGACCATCCCACAGCATGGTAATCATTATCTTTTACTTGAGTTTTGTAACCAATATGGTGGTGGTTTCAAACTGCATTGGAAAAGGCTTAATTTTCTGTTCCTAAGGGAAAGTATCTGGGGTAATGGGTAAGATGTGTCCCTTCACATATTAATTTAGTTAGTATAAGTTTTCAATATCTTAGGTATTTGGTAAATACATTGGAATGGATGGTGAATGGTATGTCTACTCAATGACTCATTAATGATAGCCGTATGTGTTTTCTTTCTGAATGTAAGCATAGTTATCAGTTGTATGACTATTAGTACCATTGCCATTTTAGCCTACTAACAGCTACCAACTAGCTAAAAACAACTCTGTAAGAACTTAAGCCCCCCAGACAAATAGAATTATCAACTGGATAAAAACCAAACTGAACTCGTAAAAACAGAGGACATAACATTTACTTTACCAATAGTTCCTGGTCTTCCCCTGATTTCTTTTTCCTTTAGTGCATTCCATCACCAAGAACAATCATAAGTCTATCCAGCAGAATTGATAAACATATCAAATAATAAAATGAATCAACGACATTTATAGGAACAGATACCATATCAGAACAAGACAATGACTGTATGTCCAACAGGCTGAGAAACTGGTTAGCACTTATAGAACTGAAAACTGAGCAGTCACTCCAATATTAAATGTCATTTCTCAAAGGCAAAAATGTAAGGCCTTGTGTGGACAGTTGTCCATGTATTAACTTATCAGCAAACTTTCATTGAGGTAGAAAAATGCCAGGATTGTTATACATAACATTATGGACACTGAAATCAACTCAATCACTAAGATACTATCATTATCCTAGAGTCCATGTACTGTTTTACTGTGCTGGCAATAAAAAGTTAGTCCCAAAGACTAATCATTCTTAGACTTCATAAACCATATTTTAGGTGCTATTGTGTCATGCACTGTTTGCAATATCAATGATATTTAGTGAGAAGATCATTTTATTTACCATTGGCTTGTGTGAACTAACATGGACTCAACTACTATCACAGCCTGAAGAATCAATAGACAAGCTACATAAACTGTGTTACGTGGTTACATAAACTGTGGAATTTAGAAATATTTTAACCAAAAATTAAGATTTTAGTGATCTGTAACAAATATTAAAATGTATTTATAATAATGTAGTTGGAAAAAGATAAACTACAGCCTAGGATATTAGGACAGTTATGTATTGAATTGAGAGCTAGTGATGTAAAGTGAGATATGACTCCAGCTATTGATTCTTACTCATTAAGTCTATAATTTATAATTCTGGGAAAAACACAAATGTCTCCCACCCTTAAATTACTCCCCTGTGGCAGATTTCCAAAGAGCACGTAAGTTATGTTTCATAATAATTATAGGACATAGTATAAAAAAAATTATCTCAGTTCCAAGTACATAGTAAGTTCACAATAAATAAAACTATAATTCATACTATTTGGTTTGAGTCATATTTTATAAGAAACCATTTTATTGTAACATAAAATATTGAAACACTTATGTATAAAACTTCCATAGGAATAATATTTGTAGTTAGGGAAAGTTGACATATTACATACGTATGTTCAAGATGAGAATTAAAATTGATTAAAGCTGGGATTCCAAATTAAGAAACTTGTGAAAACAGGGCTGGGTAAGAATGGTTTGAATGGAATTGTCTTCTCCATGCAGTAGAGCAACTTTGAAAAGGCAATGAAAGACATTTCATATTTGTCCTGATTAACACTGATAATCATTCTAAGTTTTGTTTACTATTTTCAGAAAGCATTTTGAAATAGTAGTCCTTTCTCTTCCAAAATAATTGAGACCATTTGTCTTTTGAACAGATCTATTACACAACCTGAATGAAGCTTATAGTATTAAAAATTGATTTCATAATGGGCATAATAACAGTTACAGAGGGTTCTGCTCTCATATATTCATCTTGCAAGTAGTTTCTGAACTCACAGAAATCATTTGTTTTAAGCAAAATATACTAACGATCTTCTGAATTTTGTCACTACTGTCTGCTTTGTCTCCACGGTCAGAAATGGTGAGACACACAAACTCACAGAGTGGAAGACAAACTTTAAATAAGTCAGTATTTTCTTTTTTAATTAAATGACTATGTATTTCAAGGGCAACATTGTGGTGCACCTATTGTATTTGAATAATATATTTCAGCTCCACTTTAAGATAGTTTAAACCTGTCTGTGTTCCTAATTAATGGAGACAAGGGAAAAGTAGAAGAAATAACTGAGCTATAACAAAAAGATGTGTTGGGACACACTGTTTCTATTAGAGAGTCAACAAGAATAGTATAAGAGTAGGCAAGATGCTTGGGTTTGACTTTTGAGACTTTAATGATGCTTTTAAACTTTGTGGCATTTTAAAATAAAATAACACTAGACAAAGAAATTTAAATGCCTCACATTTCCTGAAAGATTTTCACTTTTTGATATGCTTTTGATGACAGTCATTGGAAGCTTTTTGCTTCGAAACTCATGGGGAGAATAGTTATCAACCACAGCAGTCACTGTTCACAACTACAATGTCAGCAAACTGGTTTTGGAATTTGCCAATGAGTCATGTATCTGCCAGCAAGCACTGAATGACTATCATATAATACAAGACCCTGGGCTAGATGAATTAATATGAGCCTGGGCAATTGACATTCTATCTTTGGCTAGCTAAGCCTTGGCCTCTTTTTAAATAGGATACATAAAACCATTACTTGGTGATTTAGTGAGGCAGTGTCTACATTACAGATGAGATGTAGACGCTTGCCTTCACAGCTGACTGGAAGACCAGCCTTGGGTCAGTCTGTCTATTTTGACTATATTAATGAGCAACTAGATACTATTCATTATTTAGCCACTGCATGTTATGGCAAAATTAAAATTTAAAAATCTCAAAGGTCAGCTCAGAATGTTATGTGTATCTCCACAGGGAAATACTATATTTCCTTTCAGTGTTAGTTCATTGACAGCTCTCTGACTCTTGCAATCTACAATTTCCCTCTTTTTATGCCCCCAGATCCTTGAAACTAAAATAGACTATGTACTTATAAAATTCCTTTGTTTCAAAAATTTAAACCTTTGTGTTAACCAATATACAAAAAATACATATCAATGGAGTACTGTGTAGTATTTCATGACACATGTACAATGTGTAATGTTTAAATTAAGCTGTGCATATACAGCTCCTTAAATACCATTTCTATACGCTGAAACATCCTAGCTTTTTTAAATAGACAGTGTAATTGTTATCTACCATCATTCCACCATGAAACTGGAACTTCTTACTTCTGTTTAACTGAGATTCTTATCCAATGACATTATTTTCAAAACAGAAGAAAACAGTGTTCTGTGCTGGTTTGATATATCACAGTTTCAAATACTTCCGAGTGATACTGATTGAATAAATTGTGTCTTACTGATATCTAAACATTCTCCATTCCTTAACAAAATAGAGACAGAGAGTGCCAAGTAGGTGCTTATGAGAAAGTATGTAATATAAATTGTATGTTGGATAATTCGTTAATTATGAAGGTTCTTAGGCTTTCTCCAAAATTGATATTTAAGGTATCTAATCATTCAAGGTAATATTAGAAAACTTAAAAGAATTAAATGATCAAAATATCCCTGACCTGTTAAAGAATTAAAGTCCTAAAGTTGAAGAAGCACATGTCAAAAGCCAGGCTTCCCTTATATGTGAGAAATAGCCATAATCTTAGGTCAATATTTTCAAGAATTTATAGGAATTGTGAGTATTAGGGAAAAAGTGGTTATAAGAACTTTACATACATTAAATAGGAATGTTACTTAGACATGTTAATCTTTGTTATTGTACACATTTCAAGATTTCGACAGTAGTCATTCTGTGGAGCTAGTCCGGATACTGGTATTTGTGTGTGCAAAACTGAAGGTTCAGACAGGTACATGAGACAAAGAAGAATGCAGAAAATAAATCTTCATGAGGCAGTGTTAATCCTGGAAAGTAAACCAATGAAAGAAAACTATGCCTGTGAATTTGAAATTCTGGTTTCCATTGTGAATCAATGTAGAAGTATTTCAAGTTAACACTTACAAATGTACTTAAAAGTCCTGACAGGCATCCATATTTTATTTTTCTCTTTTTAAAATTCTTCTCTCAAATACTACATCCCAACTGCAGTTTCCCATTCCTCTCTTCCCCCAGTCTCTTCCTCCACCTCCAGTCTTCCTCAGATCCATGTCCCATCTGCCTACCCTTAGAAAAGAGCAAGCCTCCCAGGGACATTAACCAAACATGGCATAACAAGCTAGAATAAGACCAAACACATAACATCACATTAAGGCTGGATTGGACAACTCAGTAGGCGGAAAAGGGTCCCACAAGCAAACAAAAGTGTCAGAGATGCTCCCATTCCCACTACTAGGAATCCCTTAAGAATACCAAGCTACTCAGTCGTAACATATATGCAGAGGACCTATGTCAGAACCCTACAGGCTCCCGGTTTCTACAAGGTCCCATGAGTCCTGGTCAGTTGATTCTATTGATTCTGTGGGTCATGTTCTTGTGATATCCCTGACCCCTCTGACTACTCCAATCTTTCCTCCCACTCCTCTGAAGGATGCCCCGAGCTCTGCATAATGATTGGTTATGGGACTCTGCATCTGCCCTCATCAGTTGCTGGATGAACTCTCTCTGACGACAGTTATGGTAGGTCCCTGTCTCAGAACACTCTGTGGGCAGGACAAACTATAGGTTGAAAGTTTTGTAGCTGACTTGGTATCCCAATCCCTCCACTTGATGTCTTTCCTGGTTATAGAAGATAACTAGTTCAGCCTCCATGTCCCCCATTACTAGGAGTCTTTGCTAAGGTTACTCATGGAGATTCCATGGAGGTAGTGCAATGGAAATCTATTTTTCTTAAGGTATGGAAGAATTTCTTTGTCAATCACTTTTACTTTCTTTTTTCTTTTTGTATGTTGTTCTCTCATGCGTTCTATCCAGACCATAGTTTCCCCTACCTCAGCTCCTCCCAGTTCCACTCCTCCCAGTTCCACCCCTCCCAACCCACATACCTTCTGTCTCTCTCAGATCCACTACTCCTCTGTTTTCCTTCAGAAAAGAGTAGGCCTCACAGGGTTATCAATCAAATACAGCAAAACAAAATATAGTAAGACTAGGCACAAACTCTCATATCAAGGCTGGAAGAGGCAACTCCGTAAGAGGAAAGGGTCTTAAAAGCAGACAAAAGAGTCAGAGAGTCTCCCACGATTAGGAGTCTAACAAAACCCCCAACCTAAACAACCACATATATGTAGAGGATCTAGTGCAGGCTCATGCAGGCTCCATGATTGCCACTTCAGTATCTGTGAGCCCCATGAGCTTTGCTTAGTTGATTCTATGGGCCATGGTCTCCTAGTGTTCTCAACCCCTCTGGCTCCTACAATCCTTCCCCCTCTCTTCTGTGGGGTTCCCCTCTGCCTAATGTTTGGCTCTGAGTCTCTACATCTGCTTCCATCAGTTGCTTGAGGAAACCTCTCTGATGGTAGTTGGACTAGGCATTAATCTGTGAGTATAGAAGAATATCATTAAGGATCATTGACTCCCCCCTCCCCTGTTTCTCTCCCCCAGTCATGCAGTCATGTTAGGTTCTACCCTAGAATTCTGGGCCATCCAGATTCTGGTTCCTGGCCATCCAGGCAGTGTTGAGCATGAGATCCCTCTCCCGGTGCAGGCCTCAAGTTAGACTAGTCATTGGTTGGCCATTCCCATAAGCTCTGAGCGGCCATTGCCCCAGTACATCTTGCAGGTCCAAGGTCTTATGCTTGGGCTGGTGTCCCAGTCTCACCACTGGAAGACTTTGACCAGCTAATAACTTTTTCTGATTGGGAAAATTACTTTTATCTATGAGCAATGGTGATAATTATGTATCTAAATGCACAAATGCAAAAAAGTCAAAGCAAAGATATTGACATTACTACAAAATTAATATCTATTAATCATATTAAAACTATAAGCTTACCCTCCCTTCTTCCTGATGTTTCACATAATTAACATTTGTAATTCATAACTAGCTTGGATTCTTCTGTAAAATATGAAACTATAGGCCTGTCCTGACTGGCCTCTGAGGGGCAGGGTATTGAAAATTGGCTGAGGAGTAACATTGCCATTTACAAAAGATGTAACAGTTGGAGAAAGTAAGGCAGATTCTACAAAACATATCTACTAGATATCACAATAGGGAAAACCTTACAAAATTATTTTCTAATTTTATTGTGCTATATATTATTTTAATGTTATATTTTAAAATTGTTGCATTTATTCATTTATTTGAATGCTTTCTAAGTAAAGCACCATGTTTACTTGAGAAGTACAATCCATATATTTCAAAGATTTTAGATTTAAGCCACAGTTAAATGGACTTTGTCTTTAGGGAGTTTGTTAGTCAAGTTTTATGCTACTGAAGGAAAGTTTTATTTCACTCTCAGTTATGTGAGTCTCAGTCCATCATGGTTGATAAGTACTGAAGCAGCTTGTATCATGGAGAACAAACAAAGAGAGAAGAAATGAGAGAAGGAGGTCAAGAGTAGATTCAGCTCTCAAGGATATTGTCAAGAGTAGATTCAGCTGTCGAGGATATTCTCCAATCAAATCTCATCTTACATAACGCCACAACCTCTCATTAGTCAGTTCTAACTCTGAATTCATCAATGGTTTTTATCCATTCTTTATGTAGGATCACTCATGAAGTATTTGTCATTGGAAATTCCCTCAGAGATACATGCAGAAGTCTGTTATACTAATCTTCTTGGTATTTCCCAAACTAATCAAAACAGCAATCACAAATAACCACCACAGGGAATCTTATCTCAAAAAAATACTGGATAAATATAATTGAGAACAGTACTTTGGTGTCATATGCACATGCCTAAGTTCAAATTCCTTTTAATTTGTCAACACCAGATACCTGACTTTAAAGGAACATGCCCCATGTTAATAAAGTATAAATTACACTATAGTCTGTTATTTGGATTAAATTACATAAAGAAGATGCATTGATCAGAATTATCATATATGTACATTTAATATATGGCTTATTACAACTGTATTTTAATAGTGAGAATTGCTACGAAAGAAAGGTTGACAATGCAAAACTTATTTAGCCTGAAGCTCCAGAATATAAGCCAGGTGTATGTATAAACTAAGCATCGGATTGAACAAAAACCCAAGAATTAAGAAGGTTAAGGTGTGAAAAGAAACCAGAAGATAGAAAATAAGTAAACATAAGAAAAGAAAACAGGGTATTTAATATAGTGATAAAAAAATTTTATATGTTTAGAGAGATTCTTGGGAAATTAGGGGGAAACAAAACTGAAGGAATAGTAAGCAGTTTGGATTGAATTCTAAGTGATTTATTAGTTATTCTGTTAGATACTTAACTGCTATCAATGAAGTTATTAGCCACATAATCTTTGCTTCACACTACTGGCAGAATCAAAGCCCTTCAGTGGATCAGAGGTATTGATATTAATTTCAAACATCATTCTACTAATAGTGTGTTACTAGGGAATGTGTTCTCACATGCAGTGCTGCCCTATAGACATGGGCACAATTAAATATATACATTCCACTTTAGTAAGTATTAGGTGAGTTGGCAATGCAGGTTAAAATATTCATTAATTCAGTGACTATTTCTTGATGGTCTGTTAGGTAACATGTGTTGCTGTATTTCTTTAAATACGCTTAAAATCTCCATGTGTGAAGTAGGGGAAACAGTAAGAAGCACTATATTCTTGTATTAATTAGAAATTGATGAAAAGAGTTAGTAATATAGGGAAGTGTCCACAATCTCCCAGGTCACCCCAGCACCGGGAGCACCATCTATGAAGTTATTGAAATGATTCAATAGCAATGGTAGTGGTCATATGCATAAGGGGAAACTTTGACATATAGGCAGTTGTAGACCCAGTAACTCAATGCATGTGAGAATAGACAGGCTCCATGATCAGTTATAGGGCTTCAGTGTTGACAGCTGGACATCAGCAATCAATGAAAGAGCACTGACATCTATATTATCCCTTCCAAAACTCAGGATGTGTCTTCTGGACACACAACTGATATGCTCATGATCTCACAAGAGAAGTGGCTACCTACACAAGACCCTTACAAGGCTGAACCTATCAACATTTCAACATGGTTGGGGGACTAATAAGGCCTAACCACTAGCTGTTTGTGGCTAATACCTGGTAGGGAAAGGAAGACATGTTCCTCAGTGATATAGTCAGCCACTGGTACTTTACCATGATATATATATATATATATATATATATATATATATATATATATATATATATATATATATATATATATATATCATGTCCATGCTAAACAAGATGGGACACATACACACACACACACACACACACACACACACACACACGGCAGGAAAGCAGGAGGAGGACTTGAGAAGATAAAGGGGTTTGGCAGGAGGGTGAGTACTGAGAGAAGATAACGTGGGCAGCACTTTGGTCTTAAGACATTGTATAGCTGTATGACACTGTGAAAGAATAAATAAACGCACAAGAGAACTAAGTAGATAAAGCAGGTGCTTTGGGGTTCAAAGTGAATTGGTTTCATGCAGCACGGATCTCTCTGTCAAACCAACTCATTTCAAATGAGCTTCATTTGGAGTCTGAACGAAAGCATGAGTGTTTTTTTGTTTTGTTTTGTTTTGTTTTGTTTTGTTTTTGTCTTCTCTGCTCTTTGTCACAAACCCTACATTACCTTTGATTTAAGGAGCACCCGGAAAGATATGCGATCCTCAGACCACAGTTCCTGCAAAGCAGAAGGTAGTAACTTGTTTGACCTTTTCCTTGTGGTCTGTAACCTATTTCCTTATTTTGAGAGCCATCAGCATACCATACTTATCTCTGAAAATAGTATTCCACCCCTGAAAATCTGCTAGAAAGGAAAGGACTGAAAATACTTCATGAGTTGACAGTTGGGACACCCACCAGAGATCTCGGAGGCTTCATCTCAAGCATTTGGAAGAGCTTTCAAGTAGATAGTCTCTACTGCACCGTTGATGACTGCATCTGCCACCAGAGTTACCTTTGTGGATACCAAATGGTCACTGTAGAGGGTGATTTCTTTCTTCATGTGGAAACCTTATTCCATTCAAAGATGGGAAACCTTATTCCACTCAAAGATGAATGGGCAGTGACATCTCTTCCCAACTGGAAGTGTATATGCACAGTGTGAACAGCTGCTGGAACAATGGTGGGTGAATTTTTTTCCTTTATAGAAAACAACCTTGATGAACATACACGGTCACATTGCTTTCAGGACTAATGTCCATCTGTCGGAATGGCCAAATGCCTAGTCACTTGTTGGTCAGGCTGTAGGACACTGAATGCCTTGTCAATATATTCCAGTTCTTTTTTCATGACAGCACTGCCCCCTGGTCATTGGATGCATGACACTAAATCCCCCATCTCACAAGCTCATCCAAAACAACAACAAAATCAAAATTTTATAAAAGTTGTATATTGAAGTCCAGAGTATATGAAATCTATTATTGGTTTGTAGCTTTTCCATTTATTTTATTCTTTCTATAAATGCCAGAGGGTCAGCATAGCATGCCATGACCACATATGTGATTCATTGCATGTTGTTATTTTGTTTGCATTAAAGGAGACTTTAGTTTTATTTTCCTTCTACACACACACACACACACACACACACACACACACACACACACACACAAACGAGCACAATCAATCAATTAATCAAATCAAATGCTGAAAGAGAGCTTGAAAACTAACCTTGTTTTGAGTTTCATTTCTAAAAATTTTTTGGTCCTTTTCTTTGTTTTTCCTCTTTAGCTTTGCTTGGATTGACTTTTTCATAATATGACTCCAGCTTATTTTTTTTCCACTCATGACATCAGATCTAGGCATTCTTTGTAGGTCCTTGACCTTTTTCCAGTTTGCCCTCAAGTCTGAAATCTCTCTAGTGGATTCCTCTAATTACTTCCTTCTTTCTTAATTTAGTTTTTCCAGTTTGCCCTATCACTGATCCCTGTTCATCTTCCAGAAATAGGAGTGTTTCACATTCTTGGCTCCTTTGAGAGCAGTCTCTTCATAGTTGATCACTTTCTAATTCCAAGAAGAGTCCTGGTACATTTCCCTTTAATTCCTTTTCTTCTTATGATGAACAGACTTCACTGTGAATTTTCACGTGAATAGGGCTCAAAGGAAATGTGACTCTAAACAGGTACCTTCCTTTTGAGGACATAGAAGCACAAGATTTCCCTTTCCATAAACCTGTGTTTCTGAGAGATGGGTTTATGTAATGCATGTCATCATAGTAACGTTCGTAAGAACCTCTGTTTGTTTTGAGATAGTCTTGCTGTGTAGTGGTCTTTAACTTTTGAATTACTTCTCCAGTCTTCTGAGTGCTAGGATTACAAGCACTTACCATTATGTCTGGTGAAACTCGGGTTTAAGATTCTTGTAACATAGGTTATGAGATGTGACCATGGGTGAATCTCTTTATTATCTTCTCTCTGACTACAAGTACTCTTTGTTTTATAGACCCTAACAAAACAAAAATAAAAAGAGATGAGGGGGAGAAGAAGAGGAAGGGAAGAGAGTGAGCGTGTGTGTGAAAGAGAGACAGAGAGAAAGACAGAGAGACAGAGATAGAGAGAGTCATTTCTGGGAGATAGTGAATGCAAATATGAAGCAAAATGTATTACATCTCTACCTTGTCTGAACATCAGGTATTCATCACTTTGGCTTCAGGAAATTTATGTAGAACATATCATTGTTTCTTTGCTTTTGTATGTGCTTTTTTTTTTTGAGACAGGGTTTCTCTGTGTAGCTTTGTGCCTTTCCTGGAACTCACTTGGTAGCCCAGGCTGGCCTCGAACTCACAGAGATCCGCCTGGCTCTGCCTCCCGAGTGCTGGGATTAAAGGCGTGCGCCACCACCGCCCGGCTGTATGTGCCGTTTTTTTATTAAATAAATAAGTAGCAAATACTTATATCATTTAAACATATTTATTGAGCATATTTGTGACAAGTACTAGTCTAGTTACTGGGAAAGACTTAGAGTTTAATGTCATACATGACACTGATAAAGTGTCCAAAAACCTGAGAATAGATAGGTCATGGACAAGGGGAAAACCTATTACTATTATTCTGCTAAAGGAACACAGTAATAAAATGACTCCTAATGACATATTGTTATATCCATTGAGCAGAGCATCACTCTGTTCTCATCAAAGAAGCCCTTCTTGTAGTAAGTGGTAATTAACAAAGGGATGTGAACAGGAAAATATAGAGCACTCAGTCCTAAACAGAATGCCTTTATCAAGCCCTCACCCATGGCTCATGGACCTATGTGGAAGAGGAGGCAGAAAGATTGTAAAAGCCAGAGTTAATGGATGACTCCTAGGAAATGGTGTCTTACAGTCACAACAGAGCTCAGAACTGATACACATATGAACTCATGTGAATTCATAGAGACTGTAACAGCATGCACAAGACCTGTATATGTTCAAATTAGGCAAGAATCTAAGGTTTGAAAAGGGGAAGTGGTCCCGAAGTACTACCCTTTATGAAGAAGATATTTGCTTCTGATACCTGCTGAGAAAGGAAAAAAAAATTTTCAATGGATGTCACTAGATATATCAGCCACACTCCAGGGCAGATCCCATGCTCAGGAGTAGTCAGCCAACACAAAAGGGATTTCAAGTGTTTTCATTTGTTTGTTTTGTTTTGTACTTTTTAGGGGATAATTATTTGTCTTATTTATTTCCTATCTTTCTTTTCCTTTTTTCTTTCTTTTGCTATTTACTTTGTTTTACATTTTTTTGGTTGTTGTTTTTTTCCCTGAAATATATATATATATATATTTTATATTTATATATTTTATATATATATATATATTTGTGTGTGTGTGTGTGTGTGTGTGTGTGTGAAAGAGAGAGAGAGAGAGAGAGAGAGAGAGAGGGAGAGAGAGGGAGGGAGGGAGAGTGAGTTTAGTTGGGTGTGTAAGGAGGTAAGAAGTATCAGGGTCAAGTTGAAGAAGTACAAAGAATATGATCAAATATATCTTGCATAAAAATATTTTCAAGCCGGGCGGTGGTGGCGCACGCCTTTAATCCCAGCACTCGGGAGGCAGAGGCAGGCGGATCTCTGTGAGTTCAAGGCCAGCCTGGTCTACAGAGCGAGATCCAGGAAAGGCGCAAAGCTACACAGAGAAACCCTGTCTCGAAAAAACCAAAAAAATAATATATATATATATATATATATATATATATATATATATTCTCAAATAAAATTCTCAAATAAAAACATTAAAAAGAATAAAATCTTAGTATTTTGAAGATCTATTTACAAGGTCCTTTGTTAAGGGGTTTGTGTAATAAGCTCAGCCTGAACAACATGATGAGGCTTGTTACCAAGTTGTGAGTGTCAAAGCCTGAGTCCTGGCAGCTCTTACACTCTAACAAACTAGGCCAGATGACCATTCTTGAGTATGCCAATTAAAGAAACAAGTACTCGTGAAAATCATAGAAAAGTGAATTATTACATGTGGCTGTATTGCCAAGAGGAATAACAAAATGATTCCAGTGAGATCACTCCATTCAACACAAGTCTGTTTTCTAAGCATGGACCATGAGGTTTAGGTTTAAATAGAAAGTAAGGTGTTTGCATAATCAAGCAGCCCTGTTCTATGTGCAGTCTCATCCACCACTAATCCATCTTTCTTTGAATCCAGTCTCTCATGCAAGGTAGTCTGACAAGTTCTCAAAGCTTTATGAAATCTCTTCTTGGGAGATAAGTTCCTGCTCTGGCTGACACCAAGCTTCAGTCCCATCCTTCTTCCAGCAACAGATAATAGGGGAAATTCCAGTTCCTCGGGGACCATTGTTTCAATAATCTGACAGTCAATGGGAAGCCAAGTGTCTCTATTACCTCTGCTACTGCCAGGACATTCACAAGCCGCTCTTTTAAAGTACCAAGTTTTAGAGAATTGGAGCTCAGAAAAGTAGAGGGGCTTCTTCACACCTAGGAAGTGGCATAGTTGTGTGGGAACTCAATCTCAACAGTAAAGACATAACCTCTACACTTTCACATTCATAAATAGAATGGGATTGTCTGTTTTTCAACTCTCTAAATACAGGCAAATCTTTGTCCTGTGGATATTAATGCTCAAGTTAAATCATTGCCATTCTAATGTGGAATGGTCTTGATTACTCTGCAAAAATGTTGTTTTACTGGTTATCTTGGGAATCATGGCGGAGGTCTTCCTCATACTGCACATGTTCTCTCTTAACAACAGAAAGGACCTTGTCTGTCTTTTGCATCAGCACCCTGTGTGTTATGGCAAAGTCTGAAGAATTTCAAACACATTTTAGAAGAATGTCTTAAGAAATCCCGAACTGAAAGGCGAGTTCCCTTGGCTCAGAAATAGCTAGACTCTCATCCTAGCCCTAGGAACCAATGGCTGAATCTTATAATTCCCAAGAGATTGTTAGTAAAATATCTAGAAATCCTCCATTTTCCAGAGTGTTTCCCGGCTCTCCTGTTCTCTGTCCAATCTCCACAGTTCCATGCATCTACCTACACTAATAAACTAGCAGGTGTGGATTGCTGTAAAGCAAAATATCAGCAAATTAAGAGCTTGCTTACAATCACCAAGATGTTCACATTATGAGTTGAAGGTATATTAGATGTACTCAATTTTGATGGTGACTATTAATGTTTTGACATTTTTCGTTTTTTTTACTGATATAAGTGTATCAACCTAACCAAAATAAAAGTAATTACTTTGCCAAGATGATACAGTACATTTTGAATTTTGCAAAACATAAGATCTTTCAGTTGGTTAGTGAATACCACTTAGCCCATCTCAAAATTAATTTTAATTTAGTCAAGTGTACTTTTATTTATTTTCATCAAATCTTAATGGCTATAATGCTTGGAAATATAATCCCCTTTTTGGTCATCATCACACGTGTAAAGTGTAATTGCCTGTAATGAGGAGAGAATTACATTCAGGATGATAGGTGATATTGAGAATTCCAGGATTCGGTGAGAGGACAGCTGTGGAGTGTAATAGATCTAACTCTCTTTTAAACATTAGATTTATTAATTTTATTTTATGTGTGAGTGTTTTGACTGGATGTCTTTACATGTACCACATGTTAGCTTGGTGCTCACAGGGTCAGAAAGGGCATCAGGTCTCAGAAAGAGAGCATCAGTTCCTCTGGGAACTGAAGCTATGATTAGTTGTGAAACATCATGTGGGTGCTGGAAATCAAATGCAGGTCCTCTGCAAGAGGAACAAGTGCTTTGAATCACCAATCCATCTCTTCATTTCACCAACACTTGTCTTTTAAGGCCCACTATGCCTGGAACACTATGCCTGTTTATAATAAAGTAACATCACCCTTCCATCAAGAATTGCGTAGAATATGGGAAAGCATAAATATGTGGTTGTGGTAGTTACTTTTCTCATTGCTATGAACAAGGGTTTACCACTCTTCCTTCAACTTTTCTGTATGTTTATGGAGAGCATGAATACATGTTTGTAGGAGTAACAAATCTTGTTGCTGTGAATAAACAGTTGACAAGAAACAATGTAAGGAAGGGTTACGGTTCTAGGGGAAACAGCCCATCATGGCAGGGAGGACATGGTAGCAGGAGTGTGAAGTGACTGGTCACATTACCTACGTGCGAAGGAGCAGAAAGAGATGAATACTGATGTTCAGTTATTACATATATTTATGTAAAGCTGAAACTTCTATATTTTGAAGTTATTGTAGAGAAACTTAGCATAAATACCCACACACATCAAAAACAATAGTACATTATTTAAAAGGCACAATAAAACTCTCTATATATTGTGTTTCAGTTTAATAGAAAACAATGTTCTGCTCAAATTAAAGATTTCAAATATTGTTAATTATTTAATTTTGATTAAAGAAAAAATAATTTACTTACATATGAGTATATAAATTTTTACTATATACACATGCATATTTCAGTCTATAATGTTGTATGCACATGTGCAACAAATATGCAGTTGTATTGTTTTCATTCTGTCTTTATCTAAATTCAATAACCTTTAATAAAGTTATCTTGATGCAAGTTATTTTCTTTATATTTGTACTTGTAAACTATCATAAAATTTGACACATTATTTTCAGGGCTCTAATAATTTAAATATCATGGTAGTCTTTAGATAAAGTTTGATTTCCATCATTTCAATCTTAAAATGTTTATCTAGTGTTTTCATATACTGGATAAATCACAAGTTGTTTAGTATGCTTTATCATATTCTCAACAAAATAGGGTTATATCTTCTTTCTTTCTAAGCTGTAAGAATGTTAGACAGTAGCTTATAAAAAGAACAAAATTAGTTTGAAAGAAAGGTCACTTTGGGAATGTGAGGTCATCAAAAAGCCCATTTCTAAAGGGTGAATGCTGGATTGTATTATTGTTATGCAGGCAACAAGAGTTGGAGATTGGCATCTGAAGATGAGAAGTCACATCAAGGCTAGAGGTAACATTGTTTATTTGCGATGCAAAATCAGAAACTGTCTGAACAACTGGTAGATAAATCAACCTGAAACTTTCTTTCCAAGAATATAAAAGAGACATTTAAGAGAGAAACTTCAATGTTGCAGGTAATAAACTCTATTAAATTTCACACCCTGTAGTTTAACCTAATGATAGAGTTTAGGGTTACAAATCATGCTCTCATTCAGAATTACTTCTGAAATCACAAATTTATCAAATTATTTAAAAAGGCTGTCAAGCGTAAACTGATAGAAGAATCCAACTGCCACTTATCAAACCATATATTGAAGTTCGCAAGAGACAATGCTATTATTTAAAATATATTAAATCCATGCATTTAATTGTATTAAAACCCATTAATAAACATATAAATAAATCATAATGTATAAATAAGTAATTGTAATACTCAATATATGCTAATCCAGTCTATTGCTTAAAGAGAAAACAAGAAATTCAAATATCATATTTCTTTTCAGTGTTGCAGTTGTTGATGTTTTTATTTGTTTTGTTTTGTTTCCTGGCCTTGCTTTCCACTCAAAAACCTTGTGTCTAAGTCTCCTAGGAGGGCATATAAATGCTTTTGTGTCTGGCTCTTGTATTCGCTTTTATTACAAAAGCTTATGTGTTTTTTTTTTTTTTTTTTTGTGTGTGTGTGTGTGTGTGTGTGTGTGTGTGTGTGTGTGTGTGTGCATGTTCCTATGTGGGTAAATGTACATGTGTGAAGGTCAAACACATTTGTACCAATTCTCAACTGCCACTTTGTGTGCAATAGATTTTCTTGTTTGCCACTGTGCACACAAAGCTACCTGACTTTGGGGCTCTCTTGTTTTGATTTCCCATATTCATGAAGCAGCACTGGGATTACAGACATGGGATCTACTACAACATGGGTTTGGGGGATCTAAGCTAAGCTCATCACAATTGCACAAAAAGGTTTTAACCACTGAGCCATTTCCCCATCCCTAAAGCTTGGGTTTTGAGAACTCAATATCTATTTATCAATCTATGGTCTTGTTATAGCTGAGAATTCTAAGGAAGTTTCCTTTAAAATGTCATAAAATAATTTTCTGTGAAAATGGGCACATAATTAAGATATTGGATACCAAAACCTTCTAAGTAAAATTCAACTTGATTTGCTTTTATCTACTTCTACGCAGCTCAAATCAATATATATATATATTATATACATATACATAGCAATGTATATTGCTATATATATAATTTAATGTTTGATATATATATGAATAAGAAAGCAATCTAATATCCTCTTTAAACAGTAAAATATTGTATCTAAACTATATCTAAGCTCATCCAGTGGTTCACCTAAATGTTTATATGTTTTCTGTATGTCTGATACATTAGAAGCTAGTAAGCATGCCTTTATAAATCCCAGTCAAAATATGCTTCTCTCCACAGTCCCAGGCTGTATAGAGAAGAAAGTTAATTTGAAAGAAGGGGGTCATTTTGGGAATGTGATGTCATTAAAGCCTCTTTGAAGTGAGTTGTAAAATGTACCAACATCTATGCTAATACAGCAGAAATTACCTTAGTTGCCAAACCACTGGTATTAAATATATAATAATCTCAAAAGACCTCTGTAATGCCCATGGATTTTTATTGTATTCTATCTAAAATAAAATTCAACTTACCAGGTATTAATGAATAAATTCATGTATGTATAGTAACAATTATTATAATAATGACATACTTTTTCCTATCAGCTTTTACCTGCTGTCCTGATTTAGGATTATCAGCAAGAATAGGTTGGTAGAATTCAGTATCCTTTGCAAACCATGATAATTGATGCATATTAATCAAGTGCATGATGCCAAACTGTTGATGAGCAGGGAAACTGCTTGTCCCTCCCACACTAATTCTACAACTGAAGCATTAGTTTCTCATAGATAAAAATCCATGGACATCAAACTTGCACAACATCTCTCCACTTTCAAAGAGGACAAATCATTCTATTTGAGCCTCAGCAGTTTCAGCTGCAAAATGAGGATGGGAATATATTCTCCACAACTTGTTTTTAACAGATTAGATGAGATAATGTCTGTGCTCGGCTTCAAATACCAAATGTGCTTGAAACTACAGTAGTGAGAACGATTACTTTAAAAATCTGTGTCATTTGCCATGAAGCCATGCTTACTTGGTTGTGTATTTCTGCCTGTCTTTGTAATCCTGGAGGCAAAGTGTCTCCATAAAATATTAACTGTTCCCAAATCCATAAAAACGTGGATTTATTTTCTGTGGGAGTCCTCTAAGTAGTCAAGCATGAAAGTGAAAAGTGCTTTGATGGCCTTTTCCCACTTAATCCCTTAGATGGAGGAAACCAGAAGAGCCACAACTGTATTATGTTAATGATCACAGTTTTAAGATGCCCTGGACCCACAATAAATAACCCATGATGTCCGTAACCACGTTGTGACTCATTGTTCATAATCAAAGGACTTCCCTGACATTTATATACTCTGTTAAACAACCTATATCTCTGAGGCAGACAAGACATTGGCAGGTGTGTTTTAAACCAATCACAGCAAGGCCATTCAAGCTTATGACCCAATGCATGTTAGAAGACTCAGTCCTCAACTTTGGCTGTTATTCAATTACAGAGAAGCTAACCTCTCATTGAACATTAATTAGGTGTAAAATTATGAACTGTGCCTCTTTATATTTGTGTCCTAACACTATGCAGTAACATTAGCTGAGTGATTATTTTTATATACTTTAATAGCTCAATATATTTAAAGGCAGCACAAGTATCTTTTGACTACATTTTATTCCAATAGACATCATAAGGCAATTACTCTCAGCAGTTGACATCCTGCCATCACCTGATGCTAGAACCTGAGCAGGCTGTAATATCAGCTACTAAGAAGGGAAATACACCTCAGTCTTCCAGGAAGGCAGGGGAGTCCATGACCTTTATCAGGCCTTCCCTTAAAGAAGAGTGGAGAGACATTAGAAAGAGCTGAAAATGCATTCTAGGGAGACGTACACAGTTAATTAGCATTGTAGTTCTTAAAGTTGTGTGTTCTTTTAAATTCACCATTAAACTACAAATAATCCTGTAGTGTTGACATCTAAATGCAGGATCAGATCACACATCACTGACGATCCTGAAGTAGCAGGCTAGTCAGAATACCCTTTGGTTGAGAAACATTCCTGCTTGGCTCTCAAGTTTACTTGACTTAGCTTGGTCCCAATACTATCCTTATTAGATAACAGAAAAAAAAAAATACAGAGCTACAGCTCTTTCATGAAGACTGTGTGCCCTTCCTTGTCTCAGTAAACTTCTAAAGTTGGTAGAAAATGCTGTTGACATCATAATGTTATGAGAACTATCATAGCTTGAATCATTATCACTATCATTTTATCTTGAATCATTAGAAAATTTACAGAGTTACAAACATATGGAGCTATTGGTTGGTTACACAAACTAAAATTGACTAGAATATCTCCCTCCTACTGTATTTGAGATAAGTTCTATTTATTTGTAATAACATCCTGTCTCTTATAGAAGTGTCTCTAACAGCTTAAAAATCATTTCAAAGTAAGGTCAAAGAACTACTCTTCCATCTCCTAAGAACAAGCTAAAACTTAAAGATGAATCGCCCGGCTACAAAACTATTTACATTAATTCTATGGAGACATAATACATAAAGCCATAAAACCCAATGCTAGTTTAAGGGATAGACTATAGTAATCCTAGACTGTAGCTCCTCAAAAGAGACAGGAAACAATGCCTGGAGAAGTGGTCTGAGCCTATGAAATAAAACTGAAAACATTCCCTTATGTTATGTGTCTCCTTGCCCTTGAATATGGAAATTACTATGACTCTAAAGCAGTTTAGACACAATTTATAACCTAAAATCTGTGTCATAGGGTTATAATAGAGTTTCAAAACAGTCAACTAAATCTACACACAATTTGGCATGTCTGTGTATACATGGTACCTTGATATTTTCCCTTATGTCCCTAAGACATACAATGAAAGAGGACCCTAAGGTAATGAGGGTAACCCTTTCCAGACATGCACCATATTAGAATTGATTAGAATTGACTTCATGTAGGTCATGTAAAGCTCTGCTTCCCAAATAGGAAGGTGAGCTGCATGGTCTCAAAACAACTTTAAAAAAAAAATGCTTATTTTACAGGTCAAATGAAAAGCCCACTGAATAATTTGTTAGAGCAGCTCTGGATACATAGAGGACCTGGGTTTGCTCGACTGATGACTGGCTAGTGTCAGTTTTAGAGGCAGCTGAGTTTTTGCTCCCCTCTGGCTGGTTTGCTGAACTCTGGCAGGTGATTCTTGTTATCCTTTACAAGTGTGTAATGAAATGCAGAGGTGAGCACCCCTGCTCCCCCGCAAACTGCCCCCAGTGACTCATCCTTTAGAAACAGCAGAAACCATCATTCCACTACAATGTTTTCCATTTCTTGGTCTCTGAAGAAGTATGAAAAAGCCCATGGCTCTTTTTTTTTTTTTTTTTTTTTTTTTTTTTGTAGTTTGCTCACATATTTGAAGGCTATCTGTTTGCATAATATTAATTGGTTGTAAAAAGAAAGAAAAAAGAAAGGAAGAAATTTAGTGATTATTTTAAATAAAAGAAAAGCCTTGAACTCTTCGTCCTCAGTAGTAAAACATGATACAAGAATGGTGGCCCTTCTTTTCCATGAATTACATGTGACTAAAGCCTGGACATAGGACATTCTATCCACACATTATCTTAATACTGGGGAATTTTAAACAGTGGATCAAAGAAGCATACACTGTATGTATTTTTCTACAGAATTTTTCAAATCTATTTTATTCATGTCTTCTTTAAAAGTTTGAGTTTTATTTTAAAAAGAGACTTAATTAGAAACATTCTACATGGTTGATACCAATGTGACCAGGTTGAAAAATACAACTAGAAGTTACTGTATTGGAAGTAATAAAAGAAAAATTATTAAAGGAATTGATGTTTAAAATAAGAAAGATTGTATCTTCCAAGATCCTCAATGAAAAAGAAATGATGAGAAGCTAAAACAAATGTTATTATATGATGAAGAGAAATAACAGATTCTTTTAAGTCTGAAATCCATTCTGTTTCAGTACATAAAACAGAGAATGGTCTAGGTCATACAATGAATGACTTTAAGTCATAATGGCTTCACAGAGCAATGATAAATCTCTTTCCAAACAGGTTCAGGCTGGGTGGGCTGAGATTCCCCTCAATGATGTCCTTCCTCAGGCCAATAGGCCACTATGGAGTATTGCTCAGAATCATGGCAGAAAACAAGAGGGGCTGGCAACTTGAGCACTGATCTGTAAAGGCATGTAGCCAGACTGGTCCAGAGAATTCAGCTCATCTTCTAGAGGTCAAGGCAATTTCAAGCTGGCCAGGAGGTGTGACAGGATTCATACGCTCAAAAGGAAGAAAGCTGAATATGTAATGAGCAGCGCTAATGGTGCAATATTCAGTTTGCCTTCTGGACCCCAAACAGAGGGTTCCTTTTACATAACAAAAACAATGTGGGCTCTTCAACATTCTTCCAAGCCAAGGCAAGTGTCCACTCAAGATATGACTAACTCTTGTCTATAATTCTGAATACAAGATAAATTATCATCTACTCTGAACCCCAACATGCAATGATAGGGACAGACAACTATCATGACTAGAAACATGAATAAATGGAAAATACCAAGAATTCACTGGATTTTACTATAGTTAGTTTTCTCTTTTTACTCTTTGGGTCTTACTACCCAGCTCCCAAATAAATACATGGAGATTTATTCTTATTTATGTATGCCCGGCCTTAGCTTGGCTTGTTTCTAGCCTACTTTTCTAACTTAAATTATCCTGTTTCTTGTAGCTGAAGTTTTCCTGGTCCTGCATGGCCCACTGTCAGGACAAATCTCTCTCACTCAGCAGTCCCATAGAGACTTATATTACTTATAAATTGTATGACCATGGCAGGCTTCTTACTATCTAGTTCTAATATCTTAAATTAACCCATTTCTATAAATCTATACTTTGCCACATGGCCTGTTGCTTACTGGCACTTTACATCTTCCTTCTCATTGCTTGTATCCCTCTCCTGTTTCTCAGGTAATATTATATCCTTCTGAAGTCTTTGGTGTAGTTGAAGACAAGATAGTTATAATTTCCTTAGTTATGATAAAAGATAAGTTAGATATGAAAGCTTAGACTCACAAATATAGGATAGATAGGATATCTTCTTTAATTTTGCCAAATACAAATAGACTAGTTATTATAACTATAATTCTTGCTTGATAATTGTTTTGTTATATGCAATTTTACTATGTGAAAGTTGAAACCTTCCATTTTGAAAAAAAGAAAAAGGGAAGTGCTGTGGGATGTTCTTTATGCTGTGAATGTGTTGCTCTGATTGGTTAATAAATAAAGTGCTGATTGGCCAGTAGCCAGGCAGGAAGTATAGGCAGGATAAAGAGAGAGGAGAATTCTGGGAAGAGGAGGGCTGAGGGAGGAGACGCTGCCAGCTGCCACCGCCATGAGAAGGAAGATGTAAAGTACCGGTAAGCCACAAGCCACGTGGCAATGTATAGATTTATAGAAATGGGTTAATTTAAGATATAAGAACTAGATAGTAAGAAGCCTGCCATGGCCATACAGTTTATAAGTAATATAAGTCTCTGTGGGACTGGTGGGTGAGAGAGATTTGTCCTGACTGTGGGCCAGGCAGGACCAGGAAAACTTCAGCTACAGTTTCTCTTTAACTACATTTTGCCTCTGGGATTTTTACCTTTCTTTATTCTATGTGTCTTTCTTTCCTTCTTAGTGCATGGCTGGCTGTGTGGCTGTGTGGCTATGTGGCTGGCCGCTCTCCTTTTCTTGCTCCTTCCTCTTCCTGTTCTTCTTCCCTAGCCTAGATTTCTCCTCCTATTTATTCTCTTTGCCTACCAGTACCACCTATTTCTTTCTCCTGCCTAGCTATTGGCCATTCATCCCTTTATTAGACCAATCAGGTGTTTTAGGCAGGCAGAATAACACAGCTTTACAGAGTTAAACAAATACAACATAAAAGAATGCAACTTATCTTTGCATCATTAAACAAATATTCCACAGTGTAAATGAATGTAACACATCTTAAACCAATATTCCACAACACTTCAGAAGTTCTAAAATCATACTGACAAATTGCACAGAGGTCTGATAGGCCAGAAATGCTCTTGTCTAGTCTGCAATTCTTTTTCTTAGAAGTTTTCTCTTTTCCAACTTTTCTTCTTGGCCTTTAACTACTCTTTAAAAAATAGATTTGTTTATTTTATGTGTATGAGTATTTTGCTTCCATGTATGGGTATGGACCTTGTGCATGCCTATTAGTGGTTTGTGAGCTACCACGTGGGTTCTGTGAGCTGATCCTGGGTCATCTGGAAAAAAAAAAAAAGCAAATGCTTTTAATTACTGAAGCATTTTTCCAGCCCCCTTGGCTACACTTAATTTTTCCTACCCCTTTCCCTTTAACATCCTCCTTATTCTCCTTCCCCATTCTTCCTTAGCTGCATTCGAATCCGAACTGGCACTATGTTTCCAGCTTGCAAGAAACTTAGGAAACAAGGGATGCTTTTTTTTTTTATTCTTTAAAAGACATTCAGTTTTTGCTTATGCACATGATATTTTTCAGTAGTAGACTCCCTAAAAACTCTAGCAGCCTTTTCAGTGCCTGACTTAGTTATAAATACAACATTCACATCTGGAATTCTTCCAAAATACATTTCTTAATTCTAATTTTTTTTCAGTTCTGCATCATGTTTTTTTTTCTGTCTCTTTCCCTCTCTTTCACCATAGATACAAGCTTAGAACAGTCTGAATTGGGAGAGTCATAGCTTTTAAGTATTCTCTCAACTATTTTATTCCCCTGGAAGGAAGGGTTTACTGTGTTCTACCTTAATCCATGTAAAAGGTTTTAATAATGGGGACAAACAACATTGTCTTTGATACAATCTTTATTCCAGGCCATTTTAGTCAGCTTTGGTTGCCTGCCATCATCTTTCTTCCAATCCCACAAGTTCCTCTATCACAAGATTTTATTTTGCTTGTTATAGCTTTCCGTTGACTCTGCCAGTGGTCATGGGATAACAAGAGGCTGACCAAAGAATACCCTGGATTCTCACCCACATTACATAGTGGCCACTTCCCATTGTTAACAGCCTCTGCTTGTCTGTTTGATAGCAAGAGGAGTTGAAAATGACTAGAAAGGAGTCTCCACTTCTATGTTTATGCAACTTTGACTTCATCCCCTTGTGGTAGGATTTCTCCTGTATGAGTGCTCCTAAACCTTCTATATCAAAGGTTATGTGTAGCAAAATAAATACTTTGTCATTTCCTGCATCCTTCATTCACTAATTTAACATACACATGTTAAGGCATGTTATCCATAACAATGGAGTATCAATGGAATAAGTATTCTGAGAGATTCGACCTTATATTCCTTCTCTAAACCAGTGTTTCCTTTCTAACTTTACCATTTATGTTCACTTCAATGGGTCAAAAGCAAACAAACAAAACCAAAAATATCATTCATTATTCTTTGTAAGTTTTTACTTCAAATTATTTCCCCTAAAATCCATGATGGTCAACCAGATATATTCTCAGTACTGCTATCAGGAAAGTCTCATTTCTTTGCATTAGTTTATTTCTTTAAAATCTTTTATCTTGAGATTATAAGTACATCATTTCCCCCTTCCCTTTCCTCCTTTCAAACCCTCCCATTTGTTCCTTCTTTCTCTAGTACAAATTCCTGATCTCTTTTTATTAGTTGCTACACATATCTTTGTGTAGAGTTGAGGCCTAGTGGTCTATTTTATTAAGGGCATTTTCATATGTGGTTATAATACATTATATACACTGATCTCCAAGGTCATATTATGTAGATCCCAGGAGGGAGAGAATATCACAATCACCATTGCCATAATCATCATCACCAACACAACAATAATACATACATGCACATATTCCTCTTCCACTACCTAGTCATAAAGGTCATAAGGAATTTTTCATGGATTTATCAATATGAGGTGGTGGAGACGTCACAAAGCAGCAAGAGTAGGTGGGAAACCATTTATGCAATTTTCATGTATATTGTGGACCTACCTGGGACTTGTCTCATGTACCTCATTCACAGTTAGTGATAGAATGCTGATGATTGTGGTCAGCCTGGCATTCAGATCATACCCAACAGGCAGCCCTGATCCAAATACCTGGGGGAAGGGAGAGGGAACAAAAACCTGCAATAACCCACATATTAATTCACAGCACTCCACCTAGTTCCATGGATTAAACTATTTAGTGGACCAAGAATCCACTGGTCAGTGAAGAGGATATCCTTCCCAGGAAGGATCCCCTAACGTACAAACATGTGTTCTCAATTTTCTTCTGTCATCCTAACCAGAGAGTCAAGAGATAGTTACCAGTGTAACTATGAATTGAGGAATGGAATCTACTCAGAACTTTCAAGACATCAGATAATATGTGCACTCTTGAGTCCAAAGACATCTCATTGTGGAACCTGTGGTTTTATTGATATGTCTTCTAGATATTTTCTCAGTTACAGAATTCAGTTGTAATTATGTTAGCTCTGAGCTAACTTCCCACATTGCTCCATTACTTTGTAGAGAAAGGGCTACCTCTGACACAGTAAGTAATGACTCCACTTATGATCACAAGGCTAAAGAGGAAAATGGAGGAATTAGTTTGCTCAGAAGAAAGCAGGGAGGATGCAGAGGAAATATATAGAATTACTTTATATCCATACTCCATTAAGCTCTGTGGGTGCTCCAATTTTCAAACAAAACCCAGCCATAATAAAGCTTGCTTTCATTTCGTTTATAGGATTCAACTCCTGGGGCCAGAAGAATAGAATTCTAGTGAGTGACTGGAGACAAGCTACAGACAGTACTTAGCAAAATTATTATAGATATTTGATTCCTGTTCTTGAAGAAAAAGGCTAAGAAAGAATCTTTTATGGAAAAGATATTTCATTGGAGAACAACAGACTTATTAAATATATCATGCTAATGTTGACAAATGGTATGGAAAGAATCTCCTGAGAGGGAAGAAAAATTGTCTAGTTTTAAAAAGAAACCCAACAGAAATTACATAGAATAAAATCTAGCCTTTATATATTAAAAACTATGTACTTTGAGATTAGAGCATTTAAAGAACTCTTGAATCAAAATTTTATTTGAACATAGTGGTTTTTTCTATTACAAGTCTGTTGATGTAATTATAATTATGATATATTTAGTAATATATCTCCTTTGGTAGTATATATTCTTTTAAAATAGATTTACCCATTCATTACACCTGTGGATGGGGTGGGGTACATATGTGTTGTGTGTGTGTGTGTGTGTGTGTGTGTGTGTGTATGTGTTCTATCTGATTTTCCTTTATGAGACAATTATTCTGAATGTTACACCATGCTTTCAGGAATAACATTTTGAGGGACACTCTATGGTTTGTGTTAAAAAGTTTCTAAGACATATTTTACTTATTAGTTAGAGATAACTTATAGAAGAAGCATGGTTATAGTTCTGCTTGGAGCCTTGAACAGGCTAAGCATGGGCTTTACCACTGACAATACCCCACCCCCAGACTCAGGGCCGAAGTTTTGACTTAAAGAATTTACTGATCTAAGTTTGTGCTACATTATAGACTTATTCCTGCTTAGACTTCAATACTGAATTTTGATTAATATTTTTATGACTACCCTTACATAAATGAACAGGTAACAACAAATTCAACACCCTGGAGGAATCTTCCTGTTCTTTCAAACTGTCAAACTACCTATTTGGTTAATTTATTTTTTATTACAGTAGAATATCACTTGTTTGTTAAGTCCCTCCTTATTTTTTAATTTCCGTTGACAGAGAAAGAGCTTGGACCACAGGAGTCTTAGAAGAAAGCAACACTTCCCATAGTTACATCCCTGAACACTCTTGCTGCTGCAGTTTTCTGAGATGTGGAAGTTAAAAGGATGAGGAAACAAGCATTCTCAACAGACAGAGGACAGAGCAAAGCCGCTAACACACGTTTCTTATCTGTGAAACTCCTTCAGAACATTTATTTTAGCCTTAAATAAAACAAGGGTATTCTCCCCTTTTTGATATATATGTCAGAGAAAAAGGGATCAGGGTGATATTTTGGTCAGATGTAATCTCTGGGATTCTATATCAAACTGAAAAGAAATGTGTTTCTAGGCAGGAAAACTCTAAAGTGTCCTCTGCCAGGGGAATCCTCATGCAAGTTAAATCTTGGGCAATGATGGATTGGAATTAGAGCAACAGTTTTGCTTTGGTCAAAGTGTGAGTCCCAAGATGCACAAACAATAAAGCTGATAGTGTCAGGTGGTTTTCTGTGAAGACCAGAGAAAACATTCCAGAGTTTTCCCTGGAGTTTCACTAAAGGTTCCTGGGGGCACTACCACAACTCAGCATGCCTTCATTTCTTAGTTAAAAACATATGGGGTAAGAATTTTGAGCAAAGCTTCTGGTGACAAGCATGTAGGAAAGTGAGAATTAGATTGGAAGTTAAAATATTTAAGTTTAAGTGAGGTTTTGTCTTTAGTTTATCTAAGCCTTTAATGACTTACTTTCTTTCCTATGTGTCCTATAAAAATGGCCCTAGCTGATAGTTAGCTTGTTTTTGGTAATGATTTAAAATAGCAGGCATCTGAAAAATACCTTAGAAACTGTAAGGTAGATATGCTTGTGATATATTTTTGTTTATTAATGCGCGAAAGTGGCCTAGGTCTGAGTCTGCATAAGCAACATATGGAGTTCGCAGATGGAGAGACTGAGCCTGGCCAAATGCGATAGCTTAGGATTAGAAAGATGCAAAGAAAGGTCAGAGGAAGCTGAAAACTTCTCTCCTAATCAGCTTGTTATACAAACTTTGGGAGATAGAAGATATCAGTGGGGGTTAATGATTTTCAAAACATGCTTTGTGGGAGATCTGCCTCAGAATATGTGGCTATTTGTTTAAAAAAAAAGTGGGGGAGGGAAATGCAACGTCTTCGCTCAAGCAATTAAATCACACTCATTACGAGGAGGCTTAATGTTTCCTTCAGCTCCTTTCTCCCTCTTTTTCCTTCCTCCATTTCCACCTTCCCTCCTTTCCAACTTTCCAAATGATTCATGAGCATGTAATCATCACGATTCTTTCTTCCAGGGACTACGGCATTGAAGTGGATGCGTCTGCCCATTTGGCTCTAATAACTTAATATTTATACTTATATACTTCGAGTTGCATTGACCATCTTGGTCCCCCTGCCATTAAAAGAGTGTTAATGTTACTACTACTCATGAAATCATGATATTCAAAGCAGAAAAAATTATGTGGACTTAAACTGTCTACATGTCTACATCATGAGAAAACCCAACAGGAATGCTGTGAGCAATGCATTTACACACAGTGTCCAACAGAGGGCAGTGGGCAACCCCCTTGCTGCTTCTACTTAGGCCCAGGGATAAGGTCCCCTGGAGTGAATTTTCGTAAGTAATAGATTCCTTCGAGGTATTTGTCAATGTATATGGGAAACACGATGTAACTTTAAAATCTCATTTTACTTATTTTGTGGAAAAAGTTCAGCCTTCCTAGGCCTTCTGAAAATACGTTTGACATATAAAAAGTGCCCGTGACTTGGTTGATTATTCAATGAATTCTGCCGCAGCCCTGTTTTAAGTCTCCAGTGCATTCCGTTATGCTACCGTACAGAACCGAGACCTTGTTTGATTTCTTTTTTCCATTTAAGTGTTTGGTAGACTACGGGGAAGGAAGAATAAACAGCAGAAATAAAACAGAAATAATAGTGCTGCCGTATCACCTTCACTTTGCCTCCAGAGCCTTGGAAAGCCACTTATGTTTCTAAACTTCAGATTCCTTCTCTGTTAAACTCAAGGCAAACTCACCCGCTTCCAGGGGGTGAAGAGTGCAATGAGATAATTT
The DNA here is from genome assembly GCF_949786415.1 of Peromyscus eremicus. Lineage (NCBI taxonomy): Eukaryota > Metazoa > Chordata > Mammalia > Rodentia > Cricetidae > Peromyscus > Peromyscus eremicus. Next base: position 43,561,285 of record NC_081433.1, read on the forward strand.
GTATACATTTGCCTGCTTCAAAGTTATTTACAAACGGCTGTCTCTTTTGTTGTCGTCTTTGCAGAGGAGTGGGGTTCTGCCTTTCCTTGGACAACTCTCTTATCGTTGGATTAATTCAATGTGACAAATGTTCTGAGGATGGCCACGTTGAACAAGCATGTATGCACCAATGTCCAATATTCCCCAGGCCTCCACCGTTGAAGAATTTCTCATGGGAACCTCACTGTCAGGCTACTGAGGACATCAACCACAATCCAGTGAAACAGTATTAGACAATATGCATGTATTGTTAACCAAATGATCTGCAAAAAACCCAAAATAAAACAACAACAACAACAACAAAATGGTGCTTCTCATTTTACAGATGAGTCAGGATAGAATGAGAATATGAAGTCTATTTCCTTCCTGCATGGCATAGACTTGCCTTCTACTATGCCACATTGACATCTAGTTGAAAACCAGACTTAAAACATTTCTCCATCAAGAGCATTTCTTTTTCTCTGCCCCCTATTACAAATAACACAATAGATCATAACTCTCCTGGTCACTCAGTAAGGAAATGTGTTAATAGTATTCAGACATGCCTGAATCTTGCTTCTGTAATCACTATTTTTATTCCTGACTTCGTATTTTACAATTTTGGTGTTTCGTCCTCAAACTTTAACTTCTACCCTAGGATCAGAAAGTTCTCATTATTTCAAACTTGGATGGAAAAAGTAAATCATTTTTACAAGTCCAGACAGGTATTCCCTTATTCATCCATGCTAATACTTCCAAGATCTTTCAAAAATGTGTGTTTATAGTAGTTGATCATACTACTGTTTGCAATGTGGTCATGATTCCTGGGCTCCCAGGACTCTCAACCATTTTGCAACTTTGTGCACCATATTATGTTTGCTGCATGTGCATATGTTGAACCTGTTTCCCTGCTTGAGATGTCTTTTATCCCCTGGCAGGAACTAGTGTGGACTCATGACTTGCTCGATCCTCTGTGGCATTTTGCTAAGCTCCAGCCCCGGCTGCATGTGCCACCACCAAGTTGTGTCTGTTGCCTGTCGATGTTTGTTCCCCTACATGCTGCATCTTCTGTGGAGTCGGGGATGAGTCTTGTCTGCTTTTAATTTCTAACAATCAGTGTTATGCTAACAGTTAGGACAAGCACTTACTAAGTGTTTATTTAAAAAGTAAATAAATGAATGAATGAATAGCTTATCAATTTGTGCTGGGATAAAGCAGGTGAAGGGCCAAGGCTTCATGAAAGGCTTGTATTACATCAAGGACCAGGCAAGTTCTTTGATACAGACAGCCTGTTTAGGCAACTGAGCAATGTCAAGTTTAATTGATGAGTTACATCCTATCTCATTTTTTCCCTTTACTGGTATTTTGAAGAAACGAGAGAGTCTGTTTCTTGAATAAATAAATTGATTTTGATTCTCTCTTTGTGGCGGTCAGAAAGGGTACCAGACATTCCTCTGAATTCATCTAGAGCTATATTATTGTGCCTTCAGAGGGGACTGTGAGGATATTACCCCAGATGTTTAATTCACAAATCCCTGCTTAGAAAAAGCCAGCTTGGAAGATGGAGGTTCATAACTTATTTGTTCCTCTACAGAACATTCATTTTACTACTTCAATAAAAAAGGAAAATAAAAAAAAAAAGAATACCAAAGGGCTCTGTTAAATGGCAAAGAAAACTGCTGGTTTAGTTATGACTGCTTTCCGCTGAAAGCACAAGAAACTGGCAGCCAGGACTTAATCAAACAAAGGTTTATTTTCTCACACAATTGAAGTCCAAAGGGAGGCAGACTGGGGCTAGTGTTGCCCTTCTGCCAAGTTACCAATGATGCTGGTTGCTTCTTCTCTCTGCGCGTGTGTTGTTTCAGTAGTCGGTGAATGTAAAGTAGCTGTTTTACCTGCATGCATTATTTCCATAACACAAACAAAGAGAAAGTGTATGAAGGGAGGCAGCAAAGCCTGGGGCAGTTAGATCTTTCTTTAGCTTTAACCGCTAGACATCACCTCTGATTGGTCACAGAGACTCCGTAGGCACCTGCAAGAAACATCCTCTGCAAACACATCTGTCCTTTTAGAAGAGAGGGTAGGTGGGCTTTGGCTTTGACAAGTCTGTGATACAACTGAGCAACTAGTCAGAAATATGAAAGTATGCCCGGCAATGGTGGTACACACCTTTAATCCTAGCACTTGGGAGGCAGATGCAGGCAGATCTCTGTGAGTTTAAGGCCAGCCTGGTCTACAAAGTAAGTTCCAGGACAGCTAGACCATTATCTTCTCGCACCTTCTTTACCTAAATTTTTCCAGCAGAGAAGACACATTTTTCTAGAAAATTCCTTAGTTTCAGGGTTGCAAGTTCTTCCTGCCCTTGAATGTTTTCATTTCACAGAGAAAAACAAAACAAAATGAACAAACAAACAAACAAAAAAGGAATTATTAAAGTGTAATATCTACTATAAACTAAAAACAATTTCCCATTTGAGATGACCCAGGTAAGGTCAGTGAAGGAAATACCTAAGAACTCCAGACTGATCACTGTAGGGGATCAACTTGTCCACTGGAGACATGGCCAGGTCTCTAGACATTTTAGCCAGGGCTGATATTTAGAATCTCTTAGATTTCTGTCTCATTTTGACAAGTAAATATCCTTTTTTAAAATAACATCATTTTTGGTTTTGTTATTGTTTTGATCATTTATTTATTTTTTATTTTATATACATTGGTGTTTTGCCTGCATGTATGGCTGTGTGAGGATTTCAGATCCCCTGAACAGGAGTGACAGTTGTGAACTGCCATGTGGGTGTTAGGAATTGAACTCGGGCCCTCTGGAAGAGCAGCCAGTGGTCTCAACCTCTGAGTCCTCTCCAGCCCCATTAATATCCTTTCTAATCTACTAGATGGGTAAATATTCTAAAACACATAAAATGACAGTCTCATTAGTATGGTTTCTATTATTCCTCACCATGCTTTATTATTGGAGTCTATGTTTGCCTCGGCCTCATTTCTAATGATAGTTCAGCTCACACTTCACCTCTGCCCATATCGGATAACTTTTAGAACTACAGCCCCTACTCTGCTCTCTGGACCTCAGAATAACACTTCTGCTTGCCCAAAACCTTATTTTCCCCCTGCACCTTCTTCATCTACATATCAAGGAAGACACATTTTGTAGGAAAATTCCTCAGTTTCGATGTTGCAAGGTCTTCCTTCGTTTCTCTTGAAAGCTTTCACTCCAGTGCATTTTCACAGATGCGTCACAACCTTGCTCCTGGATCTGCCTCTCCCCGGAATACGGCACATATTTTGTCAAACTAAGGAAATACTTATGCATTTGTATAAGTGTAATGTCTTTCTTGTGGTACAGTGGCTAGCAAATAACCACACAGTGAGAATTTTCTTCATCAAGGTCAATGTGTTTCTTTCATTTGTCTCTCTCCTTGCTGGAAAGGTGACTTTCCCCAGCCATGAAATTGTCTCACGATCTCTATTATGTTACTGACCAAGGATTTACAGGTATTTCCTCCCCCACCACTTACATTGTGATACCATGTGGCTTCTTTTCTGTGACTTTTCACTCTTCTTTTTCATCATGTCTGCCTTAATATTTATAAACAGCCACAGCTCTACCAACCAAAAGTGGTTAGTGGAAACCTCGTGATTCCCCCTCTCCTCTCCCCTCCCTTCCGCTCTTCTCTCCTCTTCTCTCCTCCCTCCCTTCCTCTCCCCTCCTTTCCTCTCCCTTCTCCTTCCCTCTCATATGGACAGTGGTTTTTACTAGTAACCTGCCCCAGACTAAGGCTACTATCACTACTTAAGGATGTTATCTGGGAAACACTAATATTTTTGTTTTTCATGGTATTTACATATATGAGGGACTTGAGGTGTAGCTCAGTGGTAAAGTACTTGCCTAGCACATGGAAGGCAATGGGTTCAATCCTCAGGCAGAAAAAAGAAAAGGATGAGCGGGAGGAGAGCTTAGCTAATTATAAATATCTACATTATTCGAAGACTTGAAGCTCTAAAAGACTTATGCAAAATTCCTTCAAAATGGAATTAGCCATTATTATCTATGACTAATAAACCACATCTTCTAAGTAAATAGGCACAATCATATACAACTTGAAAAAGTGACTCACTTAAGGTATTTTGAATTTATCTGGAATTTGTTCTTTTTAGAAAGAGTACACTATAAACAAAATTATTTATGCTCTGAATTTTTGAAATTTTGTAAAATGAAGCCAAGATATCTGAGCTGACAAAACATCCTAGGAAACATGATTTATATTAGGAACCTGTAACATATGAAAAAGAATAAGAAAATATCAGCATTTCACTATTTTTTTTTACAAGATTTAAAATCTTGGTGTAGCTTGGGTTATCTCTGTTTCAAAATAGAAAAAGACTGCCCGAGTGAAGGAGGCCATTATAGGATACTAGGAAGAGCATGAACCTAGACACTCTTGGTGACATCTGGAGCACACCACTCCTGAAGCCAGTCATGTGTTTTCATCATTTCGGTATTCCATCTTCAATAACCAATGCCTCAATCCTCCATTACCCTAGTCTGAACTAGTTTTAAGATAGTCATTACAGTTTGGATTAAGTGATGACAAAATAGAAGTTTTTCTTTATTTCTGAAATGATTATGGCTGATCTTTTCAGAAATCAGTATGCTAGTAACTACTAAGGACCTTGAATATGCTTTTATACATAGTTGTTCATACTTAGAAATTCATCTGAAGGTCCTCATCCTGAATGCAAAGTGGTTCATGATTAAGAAGATAGCAAATTTCTTCAAATACAACATTGCAAACTCTCATTGCATACTTAGCATTTACAACAATGTTTAGCATAAAGTACTAATTAAAGCAACCAATTTCATAAAGTAAACAAAAAATTTATTAGTACACATATTATATAAATATAAAAACTTTAATTGATGTGATTATTGGTATTTCATATTTACCGATACAGATCGGTAAAGCCACAGAAAGTAAGTATGACATATAATTAAATAAAGGACATAAGTATGGGAGCATATTAAGCACATGCATATATATTTTATTAAAGGTGTTCTCCAGAGAGACACTCTAAAATGATACTAAAAAAGGTGGAATATTTTTCTCATGCTTTTCAATGATGACCAAAATACTTCAGCATGCTATTATATGTGCTTTATTTAGTAAAGTAAGAAAAAGTACCCACCATATCTCATTTCAATTATTTGCTTGTGGGCTTTTAAATTTTATCATCTATGACTCTAAGAACCACTAAGATATCACAATTTTCATAAATCATTTTGGCTTGAAAGGTAGTGAAAATTTAGTACCCAAAGCCAAGGACAGAGGTGACAAATGGTGTTGTAGTTGCATGGTACCTGTGCTTTATTATTGTTTTAAATTGCTGTTCCTAGACTTTACCTACACTTGTGAAATCAGAATTTGATGGAGATTAGAAAGAATGCCCAGGATGTTTGGGTGTGGTCCTTTTACTTGATTTAAATAATCAAAGAATATGCTCACCATTTTCATGTTTTCTGATCTATTTGTTCACCGAACCCACCAGGATTCTTGTAAGTTTCTGTGGTTAGTTTCTCTCTTCTTTGTAACAGCCACTTTAAAAAAATATTCCTATTTAGTCTTTTACAATTTTATACAATGCATTTTGATCATATTCTTTCTCCTTCTTCTAGAATAGGTTTTTATCTGATTCTATACATGGAAAGCAAGAGGGAATTTTAAAAGTAAGTGATGAGGGGAAAACAAAGGATACAATAGAAATGGAACATGTACTCAGTGAGACTGTTTCTATAGAAATATCTACATTTGATCGTTGGTCTGGCCTCAGCTATAATACAAATCTGTGGAGAAACTAAAAAAAGAAATAATAATATGCAAATATCTTTATTAATGGTTTCAAATCCCTGTACCAGTGGTTCCAAAGAGGAATGCATAGAAACATTTTAAAGTAATTTTTGAAGTTCTTGCCATAAAGGTCTTTCACTTGGTTGGTTAGCGTTACCCCAAGATATTTTGCATTATTTGTGAGTATCGTGAAGGGTGTTGGGTTCCCTTGCCCAGCTTTAGTACAAGGGGAGGTGCTTCGTCCTTCAGCAACTAGATATGCTATGTTATGTTGGTATCTGTGGGAGGCCTGCTCCTTTATGGACAGAAACAGAAGAGGAGTGGACTGATGTTGGGGGCATGGAAGGAGAGGTGGGAGGAGGGAATGGGATGAGCTGAGGGAGGAGAAACTGTGGATGGGATGTAAAGTAAATAATTTAATTTTTAAAAATTAGTTTTGATATGATGGCAGTAATTTTGGCCACTTATGGTCTTTTGTAGGCCATTCCATAATATTTAGAAACTGAAAATAAGTAAGCACAAAAGCAACAGAATTACTAAAGATGGAAGCTCATGGAGATAGGGCAGTGGTTCTCAACCTTTAGATTGTGACCCCCTTTGGGTGGCATATTATATATTTATGCTATGGTCCACAACAGTATCAAAATGACAGTTATGAAGTAGCAATGAAATAATTTTATGTTTGGGGATTACTACAACATGAAGAACTGTATTGAAATGCCACCACTTTAAGAAGGTTGAGAACCACTGATATAGGGTGATAGAAGCTTCTAGTCAAAGAAGCCAATTGTCCTGAGCATTAATTAGCAACTGGTTTTGGAAAAAGAGCAAAATGAGGTAAACTTAGAAACCTCTACATTGAGCCAAAATTGTGATGTAGCAGATTCTAACGTCCCATGAAACCATAGCCCTCATACAGGAAAGGCAAAATAACCTCGAACAAGTTGGAGAAAAAACAATCCTCATCTCCCTATGTATTTATTTATTTATTTTTTCTGTCTTTACATTTCAATGGGATTATTTAGGTATGATTTCCCTTACTTCATCACTGATGTGATTCTAGGACTTTATAGGAGATATTTTGGCTAGGTCTACAGCAGGACAAAAACATATATATATATTTATATAACCTGTAAAATGTATTGAAATTATTTCATTTAACCTTCCTTTTTCAGAGAACTTTCAAAAATAATGATAATTTCTACACTGGGGACTTCTAGTGAGCAGCTGTGGAGTTGAGTTGAGACAACCATGAAACTCATGATTGGCACATGGCCCTATATATTCTTGCATCGCTAGGGGAAACAAAACAAATTTGAGATCAGTATTTACACAAGAAGAGTTTCCTAAATAGTTGGAGGTGTTGTTGCAATAGCAGACCACATTACATGTTTTCCCTGGTCTGGAACCACAAACAGGCAAAAAAATGCACCCCTAGATAATTGTAAAGAATAAAAAAATATTTAAGTCTTAAATAAAGATTTTTTTAGTTGTACTCATTTTATAGTGCCTTCATTGTTGAGAAGCAAAATTTCAAGCCATATTTACTACGGAGATTCATCAAGATAGTAAGGCCATGAAGAAAGCTTTTCTAAGACAATGTCTATAGAGAAACTAGCCTCCTTAACAGAGTTTTACTTGAGAACCATGTAATTTGAAAGAATTCCAAGCATCTAAAACAGGCTATATTAAAAGTCAAACTTATTTCTCCGTATGAGATACCTTGATACTACAGATCATAAGTATCTTTAAGCCATCATGATATAGTAAGCAGTATGCTAGAACATAAGACATGCTCACTAACCTCAAGGAATGTATACTACAGTATTGAATAAAAGAGACACATACAATGAGAAATAAAACTACATTATTTCATAATAGTACAAGCCATTAACATAGCCATGACTTTTCCTGGTATAACTAACATGAGCTAACTCAAGGTAGTCTTCAGATTAAACCTAAATTTTAACTGCTACAAAACTATGTGAGAAGAGTAGAAATGGAAGTTATGATCTATTTAACAGATACTGAACAGAAAAGAGCATATTCCATCTTATCTGGATAGAGAACTAATGTTGGCAAATTAATAGAAAATTAACTTTGAAATACCAGGCTAGAATATAATTACTGTTTTTGTTTGTTTATTTGTTTCAGTACTGGAAGATATCTGAAATATATCTCCATCCTTCTTTTTATTCTCTACTTTAAATTTTGAGACAGGTTCTCACTAAATTGACTAGGCTGATCTTAAACTTAGTATCCCGTAGTCCGGGAAGTTTTGAGACTTACTATACTCTTTCAGCCTTCAAATCTCTACCTCCAAGTCCTGCAAGACTAATCAGTTGATAAAAATGAGAGGAAGGGCTGGAGTAATCACTCTGGGATTAAGAGCACATGCTGTTCTTGAAGAGGATCCAAGTTCATGTCTCACTACTTAACGTTAGGTGGTTCAGTTACATGTAACCCCATCAGTTCCAGCAGATCCTATTCTCCTTATGGGACTCTCTGGGCATTCATACATGCATGCACATACCCACATGTAAACACATACTTAAAATAAATCTTAATAAAATGAGAACAAAAAAGACTCAGTTTTCATTCAACTAGATTAGCTTAGTAACTAGATATAGATATAGGTATGAGCGAGTACTAGTTAATGAGCATGTTATTGTCAACTTACATCTGTAATGAGAAAAGGAGATTTTTTTTCTCTTTTTGTCTTCTTCATGATACATTCCTGCAACTGATATTAATTACCTTTATTCTATGATTTACAATGTGTCTCAGGCAGAAAATAGATGATAAAGTCCTTTATGCATAATTACATGGCTAGCATCAAGAATAGCTGGAAATTGAGTCTTTCATTTTAGATAGTAAATAAAATACTCACTATACTGTAACTAAAGGCATATCTGAACCCACATCTCTCTAATGTCAAGGACACATTTGAAGTACATTAAAGTTGCTCATTAACTTCTATCTCTAATCTGACTTCTGCATTATTTCTACTAAAAGACATTCCTGTGACTTAGAATTTTCCTGCATTGTACCTCAGTTTCTTTGATTTGGGCCACCAACTCTTACAGTCATATCTGATCGTGGTTTCTATTACCTTGATATCTATCACCAGTTTCTTTTTCTTGTTTTTTTTCTTTTTCTTTTTTTTGTGATCAGTGTCATTATTTTTCCCTCCTACCAACCTGGGGTTGACAGTATGCCTATGTTCAATTTTTGGAAAGGATTATATAATGAAGTATAAAGAAATAATACGGTTTTCAATTTAGGTGTGTTTGAGTCTCTTTTTTATTACTTAGCAACTGTCTTAGAAACATAATTTATCCACATTTGGATTCTCTTCCTCCAGAGAGCTCCCTGGCTCCCCAACCCTTCTTCATCACTGCTGCTCATGCATCAGGGGAGACTGGTATACTGAACCCATAATTACTCTTTGGAAACACAAGTCCATTCTGACCATGCATTTTGAGTAAAAGAAGCACTGGATTGTGATGTCTAATTATAAAATGATGTTCAAGAAATAAAGATATTCAAGATATCTTACTTTCAAAACAAAACACAATTTCAAAATTTGTGTTAATTAACATATCTCTACTGTAGTAACAGGAACCTCTGCCACTGCCTTCGCTTTCAGACTTTCCTTTTACACTAGAGACCCAGAGTAATTCAATCATCAAAATATGAACTTCCTACCTGGGCTTGTCAGTACCTCAATTTCCAAAACACCTTTGTTCTATCACAATACCCTTTTAATCTTTTAATTTCTGATAACATTACAGCTCAAGAAAAACTAAGAGCATTTTTTGCCTTTTTCTTTGATGTAGGATTGAATTGATTATAGATTATAATAAAAAATTATAGAACTCATTTATTTTACACACACACACACACACACACACACACACACACACACACTTCTATCTCCATTGCTATTATGGTTCAGAACAGTTTGTTTCTCACTGACATTACAGCAAAAAATATTCTAGACTTCTAGAATTCATTTCTGGTCTTGCCTCTTACACATTTTTTTCTCACATCACAATTTAAATTATCTTTTTAAAATATAAACTTTATTTGCTCTGCCTAGAAACTTTTATCTCTCAGTCACCAGAAAACTAAGCTCAATTCTTCCCTGTAGAATACGAGGTGATTAGTGAAAGTCTTTGCTAAAGCTTTAGTATTATATCAGCCACACCAATACCACAGCCATGCTGGCTTACATTGCTCTTGTTGTTGTGACCTGTTCTGCATTTTTTTCAGCACTTAGAGTATATTATGTTAGAGATTCCGTGTCAATAATCTTTGGGTTTATTACTATAATAACTGTAATATTATGTAGCCTTTTAAATAATTAAATGAGCACAAGAATACCTTAAACCTATTCAAATGAATAAATGCTGACAAAAGAAATGCAAAGTAAAGGTGTAAATGAAAAACAAAAGAAAATACATATAAACAGTGACAAAGAAAGTAAAAAGTGATATAAATTAAAGACATCTTCTTTTCACCTTAGTATTTTTGTGCTACTGTATTCTATAGTCATTAATACTTCTGTTCCTGGTCTCACATTAATGGCATTAGATTTCAATGCAAGCGATCACATTGTCAGGAAAGAAATGAAATATCTAGTGTAACTATTCAAAATATAAAAATGTATAGAAAATGTGTATTCATATTTAACTTTCCAACTCTTACGATAATATTTGTCCAGGGTTTCTGTTACATTGATACCCATCACCTTTTTCTTTTCATTTTTTATTGTTTCTTGTGATCAAAGTCATAGTTTTCAAATATGCTGTCTTGTTCAAGTAATCTCTTAATGTATCATAACACACAATGCCACTCTTCTGTTGATCCATGCAAAGATTGCTAGGTATTTAGTACAGAAAACCAAGCCCTCTCAGACACATAGGTGAATCCCATCATGCCCAGCATCCATAACTGGGACAAACTAAAATTAAATAAATTCTATCACATAAGAAAGAGAATAATGAAAGTGAAACTTCATAGTAAAGGGTTTTAATTTATTATAGACTGTCATAGTTTACAAGATATATAAGAGCTATGCATCTCTAATCCTTGCAATCAATAAATAGAGATAAATATTCATCAAGAAAAGAATGACACCACTCTCCCATATATTAAATATCCTTTATGAAATATTTCCCTGAAAATGAAATACAAATAATTTATTTAAAATACCTAGCTTAATATCTGGTATATGGGCAGTATCCAAGGCTTACTGTTTATTATTAGGTAGTGGAGTTAGTATCAGTAACAGGATAATTACTTTTAGTTACCTAAGAAACAGTCATTAAAGAAAACATGATTTCAAAAAGATATTGGAATCAACATGAAAATACAAGGAAAGTTTAATAAGATGACCTCAAGTAGAATGAGAAAGTAATTTGCAAGTTGGGCTGGTTACGAGGAAGATTTAGGGTTTAATTCTTACATATGCTTTATTCTGGGTTATGGGTAGTCTAACATCCCTTAATGGTCAAGGCCAGAGTGAAGCATTTACTCTTCTAAAGATGTGAAGATATTGAGACTAGAAATAGAAATACAAAACACCTCTGCTAATGTAAAACGTGCAACAGCATTCATTACAGGAAGTGCCAGGCACGGAGCAGTGTAACATTCATTTCCCATGCATGCTCTGCTACCCTGCAGAGAATGTCTATTTCTAGCACATTTTAAGAAAACCTATAAATAAAATGTGTACAGATAAGTAAAAAAAAAAAAAAGAATTATGAGAATTCTGGAAGAGGGCTAAGTGCTCTTAAATTAATGAAGAGTAACCATAGATATGCTGTACTGAATGATTTCAAATACTGAAATATGACATATTGAGAAACATTTTATTATGGGTGATTTCAGAGGAGAGAAACGGTACTGATGAAGGGCTGAGGAAGGGGGACAACATTTTAACCCAATATAAGAAACATTTGGAACATTAGGCTGCCCAATAATGAAACAGTACAGTTCTCTGAGTATTAGGTTATCTCACTCTGATAGTGTGCTCTGTAAACATCTGTCACAGCTGTCCTGGAGGATAAATAACTTGAGAAACAAAGTGGATGAAATGATTTCTATGCTATTTTTCCAGTTCTTTCGATGAGCATTTAGCACATACTGTTAGTCAGAATTTATATTTTTATAAACTATAAAAAATAATGTAACGGATGTGTCTAATCTTGTGGGAAAATTTTATGTATGGAAGTTATTATTTAAAGCTATGTAGTTCCATGGGATCAAGAACAGTGAATCATTAACTATGTCTGAGGGGTCATGGGTCACATGGTGTTTGAGTATGGTCTTTGGAGATGAGGGGATTTTTAGAGCTGGCAGGGAGAAAGAAATTGTATAAGAGAGGAGACAAAGTACATGGAGTGAAAAATGGGGAAAATTTATACATCTTTAAGAGAATTGTGATTTGATTGTTTTGGCTAGAATTTTAGATAAGGAAAGAGGAAGATAAGGAGCTAAAAGATGTCCCAAGTGCTTAAACATGGATGCCGACCCCATTGGATTTACACAGAGACAATTTTAAGAAAGGTGGTTACTGTAATTAGATGTGCACATTAGTAAGATAATTCTTCTTTCAATCTATAGATGGTTTAGAGGTATAAAGACAGAGTAGAGATAGTAAAAGATAGTTTAGCGCTCCACACATGAAGGATAAATATTGGAGCTAAGCATCAATGGCCAGAGAATGAGGAAGCGAGAGAATTTCTGAGCTGATTTAGGAGGTTTGGGCAGTCACTGTGGGTAAATGCATGCAGACAGTGGAGCCACAGGACACCATCTCCTCCATTAAGATTGCTCAGTAATATGTAAAGTAGGTCAGTGGTCTATTTAGGAAAGTTTCAACAACAAAACTTGTTTTCTCATATAAAAAGATTGAATCTGGAACTCTGATGACATCTTATCTTTAAGGCATTGAGGGAAGGAGCAACATGATTGTGGTTTGTACAGAAAATCCCACGATAACCAAGGGTTTCCTATACCTCCTCAGAGTCAGGGGACTTTCTTTATTGCTCAAAAATAGTTTTGCGTCATTGCCACATAAAACATAAATGCAGATTTGTTTCTGGTATGGCAAAACTTGAATGTTAGGTGCAATGAATATCAACTAGTTAATATGGTAGAATATTAGATAAAATGTTGACTGACTGGTTGTGATTATAAGGATAACTTATTGGAGCAGTTTTCAGTGAGAAAAAAAAAAAGCCAAGGCAGTTAGGTGTGATGATAACCATGTGGAATTCACACATTTGGGAGGCTGAGGTGGGAGGACCAAGAGTCTCTGCTATGATCTGACCAAAATCCTATCCAATAAGACTGAATCTTCATCTATAAATATTTGGAGGTTAATTGTAGCTCCACGTTGCTTTCTTTGTTGTGTGAAAAACATTCATTTTTTTTCTAGCCGCACCTCTCTTTTAGACTAATGTGAAGACATTATAGTAACCAAGAGATTAGCAGTTGTTCGTTCTCTCCTATGTATATCTTAATCTTATTTCAAGTTTCCAAGTATGAATATTTTAATATGGACTCTTGGAATATATCTTTCTTATCCCTTTCTGCATATAGGAATTACGAGAGATCCTAATTCTGATTAAATTGGTTTAAAGGAAGCCTGATTTCACAGTCGTATACTCTTTAGCTTGTTCGGGAACTAAACTTTCATTCCTTCGGCACATCACAGGGCTGTCAAGAGAACAAAGCCATCAGTCTGGAGAAGGCATATCTAAAACTACACTGTAAACTCTCCTCGAAAGTGTAAGTCATTGTTCTTCCTCACCATTGCTTCCAAATGTATTTTGAATTATTTTCTCTGATTATAACTGTGGAAAAGGATGTATGAAGAAAGTGCTAAGGACAAACTGTCCTTTCATTTTCTAATAAGAAAAATTGTTTCCCTCCCATGAATCTACAAGGGTGACCCTAGCTAAGACTTCTAGCAATAATGGATAAGTAGCCAGAACATGCCATCTCCTGGAATCAGATTGGTGACTACCTTAATTGTCATCAGAGAGGCTTATCCAGCAACTGATAGAAACAGGTGCAAACCCACAACCAAACATTAGGCCAAGGTCAGGGAATCCAGCTGAACAAAGGGAGGAAGGATTGTAGGAGCCAGATGGATCAAGGACATCACACACACACACAAACAAAACCCAGAAACAGCTAACCTTGCTCATAGGAACTCACAGAGTCTGAACCAACAACCAGGGAGCCTGCATGGGACTGACCTAAGCCCTCTACACATATATGACAGATGTACAGTTTGGTCTATTTGTGAGACTCCTAACAATGGGAGTAGAGGCTGTCTCTAATGCTTTGGCTGGCTCTTGGGAACCTATTCCTTTTACAGAATTGAATTGCCCAGCTTAAATACGGGGCGGGGGGTGAGGAGGGAGTGTGCTTAGACTTACCCCAACTTGATATGTCATGCTTTGTTGATACTCTTGGGAGGCCTGCCCCTTTCTGAACAGAATCAGAGGAGGGTTGGATTCGAATGGGGGAAAGGAGTAGGGGGAAGTAATAGGAGGAGAAGAGATAGGGGAAACTATGGTTGGGGTGTAAAATAAATAAATTAATTAAATAAAAATAAAGTGTTTAGAAGAGTGATTATTGAGATCAAAAGGCTGCTGTTAAGTGACCAAAGATAAGGTGGACATAGCTAATATATATTTTTGTAGATTGTATGAAATTTCATTATGAATAACTTCTCAAACTTCTTTTCCAGGGATACTTAATTGGAGATGTTTTATATGAGATACATGCTTGATTTTCAAAAGTATTCCTAATACAGTCAGTTTAGTAAGTATATTTGTATGTAATTAAAATAAAAATGTTTTCTGGGTCTAAATGTGATTCAGACACACCAAGAATGTAGCTAGCAGATAGTTGATAGAATGAATTATCCATCCTGGCATAATCTGATGTTTGATGTCATAGAAGTTTTCTACTTGCTATGTTACTTCATAAAAATATTTATTGGAAACAAATGCTTGAAAAGCAAATTAAGAATTAATTTATAGCACATGAAAGCAAAGCACAAATAGAGTCAAACTTAAGAGTTTATAATATGAAAAATAGTTTTTGATTTGTTATAGAATGTGTGTTACCTCAGGCCCAGCTGAATTTTTGTTTGTTTGTTTGTTTTGTTTTGTTTTGAGACAGGGTTTCTCTGTGTAGCTTTTGGAGCCTGTCCTGGAACTCACTCTGTAGCCAGGCTGGCCTTGAACTCACAGAGATTTGTCTGCCTCTGCCTCCTGAGTGCTGGGATTAAAGGCATGCGCCACTACCGCCCGGCTTAGTTGACTTCTTAAAACAGGAATCCATTGGTGAGAAACCAGGACATAAAACCACTTTTACAGTCACCTTCATCTGTTAACAAGGAGCTACTTCTAAAACAACGTAACAAACAGCCTAAAGCTTGCTGAAGTTATATGATATAAAATAGAGTAGATACATGTGCAGTACATTCTCATATAACACCTAGCACACTGAGATAGCGTTTGGTAAATATTTTTTAATTAAATTGATTTATTTGTGTTTGGTAAATATTAATTAAATTGAAATATCTGCTTCTAAAAGCTGACATGGGTAGTTTCTCTTCCTGGGAAATGCCTAGGATACTCCACAGAGTAGTGTCCTCATAGAAAATTCCCATAGCTTTGAGCAAATAAGAATACACTTATTTATATAAAAGACTGAGGGGGGAAAGTGTCTAGCCTTGTCAGAGTAGCACTATTTTGAGCTAGGATTAATATAGAAATCTGGGAAAATGTATTATATGGAACTCACATATGCACATTATTTAAAATTCAAATATGTAAGAGACATGGTATGTTGATAAATCATACAAGTAAAACTTATAGTGTCATATTATCCAATGCAGTCCCAAACAAGGACCATGAGCATTATGAACATCTATAAATACCTCTTCCTATACATCTGATTTTATATTGGATTCACTCACATTCTCTCATGCCAAATTATGCTCTGTTCAACTTGGCCTTAACCATTTACTTTTCTGCAGATATGCAATAGACCTGGACTGAATTCTGAAACATGTAGAGAAGTCAGTGTGTCTCCTCAAGCCTGCCAAATTTATAATACAGCAAAGATACAAATGTTATCAAGTTTCTCCAAGGGTTTCACTCTCTAACTTCCTTTATGCCTACTCTGCCGGGGGGTCCTTGGCTCATGTCTGATTCCTCTGAAGCTCTGACCATATGCTGGTTTCTTAATGTGGCTGATGTAATTTACATCCTGTTCAAAAATGACAAAATTCTAAAACTTGCTGATGTTTATTTAGAACAGTTTAAAAAGCCATTGGAAATTTATCATGCCAAGTGCAGGCATCCAAATATTTTGTAGTTGTTACAAAGCATAATAAAATCAATCTTGGAGATTGTCTCTAATTTTCATTTTCCTCCTGGACAGCTATTTTCACAAATAGCCTCTGTCCTATGCCACAGTAATAAGCGACAGTTCACATTAGACAGTGAGGACACTAAACTCGAAGCTGTAAATTTAGAAAGGCCGTTTACCAAAGGCAGAATTTATACTTTTGTGAGAGATAATGAGAAAGAAGAAAATAAATAAATAAGCTTCACTTGGAAGAAAAAAAAAAAGCGTCAGATGGAGAATAAAAGAGAAGTTCCTGACACCAAAAAGACAGATGTGGGTGGATATAGAAAGAAGAAAGTTCTGAAAGATAACTCTTTCATTAATTGCAGAAAATGAGTGAGGAGAGGCAGGAATCCCATCCAAGTGCCTTCTGGGTTTGTGCACTTTGGGTGCTAAGCTAAGTAGATGGGGCTACCTGTGCTCTATGTATTTTAACAGGATGCATCCATTTTGGGATATATATCTTTACGATATATATTTCCAAGCATTCATTTTGGATTTTACTGTATAATAAATACTTTGAATCTGGGTCTTATCTAAATAATAAGCATTTTGAATATGCTCAATTCAAATAGGAGACATTAAAGGGAAGGTATATCATGAAGAAACATTTTTCAAATGTATAATTTCTATTAATGCCTTCTATAAAATAACCTGAGGTCAGAGTTGACTGTCTTGATAAAACTTAATCAGTCTGTGGTCACACAAGTGGGACGGTCAACCTCATCCCTATTGCAATATTAAAATAACCGTGTAACTTAGCTTCAGCCTCTTTCAGCTGTAGACTGAGGGTAGTGATGCCTTCACCTAAACTCAGAAGACACTACCGTTGTGCTCTTGTAGGAAGGTCTGTTGAACTTAGTCCTATTGTGGATATTGAAACAGTTCAGTAGCATGGTACCAACCTCTTGCTGTGGTCTGAGAACAATCATGCTTGCCTATGGACAAGGAAGTGGTGATGTCATCTATGAACTCAAGGTTCATCCTTCAAGCCTCTATCTTGGCTTTTTGTCCTGAAGTTACTCAATGATTTGCTAAATGTCCTTTTAGCTGAAGTGATGTCAGCACTGACAGCACAGAAAACCAGCCATTGACTTAGTGGACATTCTTTCAAGACATGGAGGAAGCCATAGTTATCTGTGTGCCTGTTAACAAACTCACTGTCTATGGACCCACATGCAGATCTTCATCTCAGCAACAAATCTACTAATAAAGGTGCTTAGGGACCAGATAGCATCCCCAACAACTGGAGGCCTGGAGATAGGCCTAATAGCCATGGAGTGCTCTGTGGATTGAATAGAAATCTCAAGACCCAGCTCTGTCCTTCTCAGGGGTGATCTTCAAATCAATTTTTTCAGCTTGGAAACAAACAAGAAACTGTCCTTGTCTATGTATAACATTTTAGAAGAATGAGAAGAGGAATTTTTTTTTCTGAAACACTAGGTGCCAGTGTAAGACTCTAAAGACAATGAAAACTCAGGCAAACGTAGTAATAAGAAAGGGAACATTAACTTCATAATTGACGCCCCAAGTAAAAGTTTATATGCTGTACAAAAAGATTATAAAATAATCATTTAATTTTGAAAATCTCAATCAAATGAAAGACAATACAGCTTATTAAAATTAGGGAAACAATGTATCTATGAAATAATAAATGTAAAAAGAAATAAAAACGTATACACTCACAGAAATTCTGGAATAAATAATACAGTCACAGAACTGTAGAAGTCACTTGGAAGGTATAGTAGTAAATGATTATGTGGAAGAAAGAATTTTCACACTTAACTTAGAAAGTGGCCATTAGAAGAAGAAAACTACAAAAGAATGAGAAACAGTGAAGTAAAGTGCCTATAAAATAACATTAATTATATAAAAATACAAACTATAAAAGACCTAGGAGAAAAAGGAAGAAGAAGAGTGTCTATTTACAGACATATTCGCTGAATATGTCTTGAGTCTTTTGTATGGCACTGATATTCAGGTTCATAGAATCCAAAGGATTTCAAGAAGATAAACTCAAAAAGAGTATCCAGACATAATATAACACAATTGCCAAAAGTCCAAAGAAAGCATCTCGCAACAGCAGGACAATGACTGATCTTTATATACTAGGGGACCTCTACTGGGCTAGGAACAGACTTCACAGCAAAAAAAAAAAAAAAAAAAAAGTCTAAGTTGAGAAAAGTGTGAAACAATAAAGTAAAAATGTGGAAGCAGCAAGAAAAATAAGAAAAGACGAACTAAGAATATTGTACCCAGAAAACCAGTCCTTCAGAAGTGAATCAGAGATTAAAAATTACACATAGAAAACAAAAAATGTATGAGTTCATTATTAGAAGACTCATCTTACAGGAGATGCTAAAGAAAGTTCTTCCTTTCAAGGGTGTTATGTAGCACTGTGAAAACATATGCATGCATAAAACTACTAGTAAAAGTACAGAGCCAATTTCGGAATTCTCTAATACTGTAATATTTCTGTGTAAATCATTTTAACTCCCACTTAAAGATTAAAAGGAGTATGTCCCAAATAACTATAGTTACAGTGATTTTAAATGGATACTCAAAGGATTACACTAACAGCATGCAATGTGAAGGACAGAAGTAACAGTATAGACTTTGGTGGTTTTTACACTTACTTGCCGTGTGTGTGTGTGTGTGTGTGTGTGTGTGTGTGTGTGTGTGTGATAGATATGGAAGTCAGAGAACAACTTATAAGAGTTGGTTCCCTTATTGAACCCTGTGGGTTCCAGGGATTGAATACAGGTCATCACGATGGGAAGCAAGTTGTAGTATCCACCAAGTAATCTCACTAGCATTTTGTTTTTAGAGTCTTATCATGTAGCCCAGCTTAGCCTAAGACTTACTATCTCACGAAGGCTATCCTGGAACTCACTGTTCCCTTTCCTCAACCACACAAATTCTGGGGTTAGTGGCACATACCACCACCCTTGACAAAGTCTAGCTTATATTTATGAGATGAAAGTTTTAATCACCTTAGAATAGAGTGGTAGATATTTTATATAAGCTCCATGGTGACCACGAGATTAAAACTTCTAGTACATACATAAAACATAGAGGAAAGAATGAAAGCACAGGACCTAACAGGCTAGTAGAAATGTGTCAGCATTTGAAACAGTACATAATTCACTGAAAAACTTTTCTAAGAACTGGTACATGTTATTAGGAGTAATTTATGGGAGGAAATTTATCAAAAGATGGATGGAAAATGGATTTTGATACAGTAAGATGTTTTATTAATGTAATTTCAGAGATCAGATTCAATTAATCAATTAAAAGTACCATTTGTAGGTTTGGTACAGTAATAAAGACATTTACAACTATTTGAAAATAATGCTAACACATCCCTTCAATTTCCTATTTAATATCTATGTAAAGCCAAACTTTCTTTATATGTTTTAACCAAAACAACACATTGCAACAGATGAAATACAGAAGCACATTTGATAGTACATCTGTTTTCAATTAAAGCATACATTAGAGACATTTTCACAATTATAATGTCATATCAGCCTTCTCACATTTTTATTGCCTTTGAAAACAGAAATTTCTCCATAAAACATTTCATTTATATTAATATGCAATGAATTTAATATTTGTTCATACATTATTTGACTGATAAAATATTTTTTAATTTCTCATTTTTAACATTTAAGAATTTTTCACTTTACCTGCTAAGATTTTCTTGCTTTAACTCTTGAGATAAGTATGATAGATGTATCCCATACAAGTCACAGTGCTTTGGAGGATAATCAATGACTTTAAAATTTTCTCTAAGTACTGTATCTTAGGACTGCTGGTCAGTGAGATGAGCTCATGGCTTTGCAAGAACAGAGATATGGGTTTATATCTTTGTTCAGATCAGTTACTAGACAAGACATCTTGGCCGATCATTAGACTAGTGACTTTGTTGAAGTTATTGGGAGAGAGGGAGTGAGAAAGGAAAAAGGAAGAGAGAGAGGGAGAAAGAGAAAGGGAATAGTCTTGCTGTGTGATGTTTGGGAAGAATTGCCTTGTGTCTGTGACAGAATTTGATTATGAATAGATATGCTGATCCCTAGAGATGTATCACTCTGTTAATTTTACATTCAAATGCCTTATGGTTCGGAAGCATTTTGGAAGGGAGTATCATGCTTCTTTTAATATGATTTGACTAAAGTGATTTTTCCTATTTCCATATTACTACTATTTACATATTACATGGATGAATTGCAGATTCTGATTGGTTTTTTGTGCATACTCCAAATGTCACAACATTAATTAAAAACATAAAATGTAGATTTTCTTTTTATCTTCAGTACGTCGAATATGTTAAACTAGGAGGATAGCAAGTCATTTTCTGTACTAAATAGAAATATAGATTTAGATTCACCTTTCATTCACTTCTTGTCCCTAATAAACACCATGAGTGCAAAACACTTGTAATAGTAACAAAGGAGAGTTAGCCCTTTTCCTCTTCCATAATATCTCCCTCAGTAAGCCAAAGTATGTTATGCATCTGTCAACAAGAAATGGCCTCTGGCTCTGGTGCATATATTGTAAGTGCAGTTCAGAAATAGATAACATGAGGCTAAAATAAACAAGAAAATTAAAGAGTAGATCATGGAAAATAACTTAAACACATATGCATTTTTTAATTAGGAACATTCCAGAAATCATGCAAATTGTAGCATATTCTAAAGATTGCTGGAATATAGAAAGTGAAGAAAGTTTTTTTTTTTTTTAAACTGGGAGTTTCTTTGACTCTCAGTGTCCAGTGGTGAAACTATAAATAATTTTCAGACTTTCTTCTAGAGATATGCAAACAAGGCAACGAAATTTCATTTTTCAACTTTCAACCTAAGCAAAAGATGGAGACTTGGTTTTGGTTATCCAGCTGTTTGTAATTCTAAAAATGAGTCTCCTTGGTTACTTCTCCCTTAAGAATGAAAATAAATATTTAGTAATGCTTATCAATCACATTTTTTAAGCTTGAAGACCTATGGGAAACATTCCTTGATAAAAATTTCTAATTTTTGGAGTAAAATATATTTAAAACGTCACGCAAAAGAATGCAGTGCTTATTCAATTTTATATAAAAAATAAGTATTATGTTTACTTCATTGCCCTGAAACCCTGCCACTTGAGGATCATGTGTCCTGTGTGTCCCACCTGACTCCAGATTAACTCATCTCTCCACTCTAATCCGAGAAGTGTCTTCTTGCAGCACATGGCAGTTAACACAGAGACCCACAATTAGTCAACATGCAGAGTCTAAGAGACCGCAGAGCGCTCAGCTCTGAATGTGACATCTACTTCAATCCCCACTCTCCTCAAGTCTGGGAATCGTTGCAGAAGAGGTGGCGAAGCCGTTAGAGCCAGAGAGAGTAGATAATTACCGTGGATCCGTTCTTTTCAGGACACACCAGGGCAGAGATAAACTCAAAGCATCTGTAACCGTATGAACAAGACCTATACAAGATCAAACCACATAAAATCTCAGCATGGAAGGAGACGGTGGTTCTAAAATCCCAGCCCTAGCTGAGGAGCTGTTAGTAACTGAGACTGCTGAGAAAGAGTCCATTTTCTTCCAGGGTATGGCCCCTCAGAGGCTACCCATCCCTCAGTTAATGACGCTACCCTCCCTCTCCCCAGCGTACATTCTGGCAATTCTAAGTTAAAAAAAGAAGAAGAAAATGAAGAAGCAAAGAATAGAAGGGACAAAAGGGGGAATTGGAGTAGAAGGAACTGGAGTTGGACTTGATCAAAACACATTGTATGCATGTAGAACATTCTCCGACATTAAAAGGGTAAATGTTAAAAGTATCCAAACCTGATGTTGGTATTTAACTTGAATCACTCAAGTGAAAAGCAATTTCTCCCCCATTTTCTTTGGAAGATCCTCTCTTGCCTCACCTTGTTCTTGTAAAATCGTGACTGCTGGTTAGATTCTAGCATCCTTACGGTTACTAAAACTCGTAAAGATGACTCACTCCCATGCTCTCCTTAAAGGTCCGTGAATTGTGACTATGTGGTCATGGAAATGATCATCTGGTGAGTGTTTTAAGTGTACAGGTTGTGGCATTTTCCCTAGTTGAGACACTGCTCATTTTGCTTGAGGGGTGACCATGCTTATGCATGCTTCAGCTGGGTGAGCATTGTTGCATTACCTCCTTAAAAAGTGAGACAGTTGATTGGCTTGATCTGTTTGGGAGGCATCCGGGTCCTGTGCTCAGTGCATGAGTTGGCTGTTTGAAACCTGGGGCCTATGCAGGGTCGCTTGGCTCGGCCTGGGAGGAGGGGACTAGACCTGCCTGGACTGAGTCTACCAGGTTGATCTCAGTCTGCGGGGGAGGCTTTGCCCTGGAGGAGGTGGGAATAGGGGGTGGGCTGGGGGGAAGGGGAGGGGGGCGGGAGGGGGGCGGGAGGGGGGAGAACAAGGGAATCCGTGGCTGATATGTAGAACTGAATTTTATTGTAAAATAAAATAAAATTAAATTAAAGAAAAGAAAAGAAAAAAATTAATAATGTCCAGCTGCATGATATGGAGAAATCAATTTTTGTTCAGAACTGTGTCATTTATTTTAGACCTAGAATGCACCTTTAACATTTTAATCTTTTTAAACACATTTTCTCCACCCACTGTTTCCTATCTTGCAGTTTAAAAACAAAAGAAATTAAATTCTTTAGTGTTCTCTGCCCACACCTACAATCTTAATTATTCACGTCTATTTCACCATTCATTCTTACTAAGTACCATTTTTAGAAGAAAATATGTTCTCCTTTCTAACGCCAAGGAAATTTTATCTGCTTATACCCCCATCTCTCTTCCAATTGAGTCCTAGACTTTTGACATTGGATGAGTAATTATTCATTTAAAAGATATTTCCATTGAACACTGTGTGTTAGAAATTGAACTAAAAATTATGAATAAAATTATGATACAAACCTATTTAGTTAGACAATAGATAAACTAATACTGACTTATAAGATATTTTGGTGATCTATATACTAAGAAATATTTATAAGGTTCATTAGTGACAAAATGAAAAAAGTTCTAATAAGTCAGAAAAGGCTTTCTGAGGGAATTAGTATGTGAGTTGAAGCCAAAAAAGGAAAATAAGAAATTTCCTGTTTGATGGATAAAAGCAGGTGTGGTAATTTGAATGTAATTGGCCCCCATAACCTCATAGGGAGTGGCACTATTTGGAGGTGTGGGTATGCCTTCTTGGAGGAAGTGTGTCACTATGGAGATGGTCTTTGAGGGTGCATATATGCTCAAGCCACTTCCAGTATCCAGTTCACTTCCTGTTGCTTGAGGATCAAGATGTAGCTCCTTTTCCAGCCTATGTCTGCCTGCATACTGCCATGTCCTGCCATGATGGTAATAGACTAAACCTCTGAAACTGTAAGCCATCCAATTAAATGATTTTCTTTAAAAGAGTTGTGGTCATGGTGTTTCTTCACAGCAATAGAAACCATAACTAAGACAGCAGGTTACACTGACCTTTCATGAGATGTCTTAACATAAACAATTAACATTTCTCGTTAAGAATTTCAATTTTGTTTGAGCAACAACCCTTTACACAGTGCCAATGAGACAACAGAGAGAAAGCATGGGGACCTTCTAATCAGAGTTATCCTAGAGTTTCCTAAGAGAAATGTGCATGGGCAAACCGTACCGTATGTGTATGCAAATTCTATTTTGAAAATGTTCATCTTTTCTCACCCTTCATCCTCCCATGGGGTCCATGGACACTCTGTCACAGTGTGGGTGCACAGGAGCTCCTTACACTGTGGAGGAGCTTAAGAGCCAAGTCACGTCTCAGACTGTTAACTCTATTTCTGGTCACAGATCAGCATAGGGTTAGTTGCCAAAAATCAAAGAAACAACTTCAACTTCCTTCCTTCTCCAACATAAACTTATTTTTGGCACAACAATTTGATATGTTGTTTTCTGTGGGATTTTGTTTATTCCTCTGATCTATTAAGATTGCTTAAGATTCCTTTATTCCGTTGCTTCAGAAGCCACTGTTTCTCCTGGTGTTCTAATAGAGCAGTGGAGTATATATGGAGATGAAGCCCTAGAAACATCAGAGAGAGATCAGAGTGTCTCCCTAACAGGAAGGAAGAGGTCTGAGGTGAATGGGATTTAACTATAGTTTTTTTTTTTTTTTTTTTTTTTTTTTTTTTTTTTTTTTTTTTTTTTTTGGAGACAGGCTTTCTCTGTGTAGCTTTGCACCTTTCCTGGAATTCGCTTTGGAGACCAGGCTGGCCTCGAACTCATAGAGATTCGCCTGCCTCTGCCTCCAGAGTGCTGGAATTAAAGGCATGCACCACTACCACCTGGCAATTTACCTAGAGTTTTAAAGCAGATGGAAGAAGGCAGATGGGAAAACGATTGTACGGGGTTATATTCTGAATCCTGTATATTAAGACTCTAGGCACTACACCTACAATTCGTTGAAGAGCTGAAAGTAGCATATAATCACTTAGCTTCATGCCACTTGAACATAGCTGTGCCATAGCAGTAATTAATTCTAAAACACTTCTGTCTAGGGAGTTTAATATTCATGAGTATGCATAAGTGGGGCCCTACATACAACCAGGGACTTCACTTGGAAAATAATAGGTCAAAACCCTATTAAAATACAGGATTGTTCAAGAGCCATTGGAAAGTATACTCCAGGCAAGACATTTTCATTATTTGTGTCTCTGATTAACACCAAGCCTTCCCTAATTATGTTAACGAATTTCCACAATGAAATTTTTATTTTTTGTGAAATTAGCACCTTATTTATCAGCATCCTCATAGCTGAGTCTTCTTTTTGAAAACAGCATTAACATGTAGAGGCTTTGTGAAATATTTAAGGAAATACCTGCTCTGCATAACCAGATGTGAGACTCCAGTTAATCTGTTCAGTTCCCATAGAAAGGAAAGGAAAGACATGCCTGCCAGATGTGTCAGCTTCCAGGCACTGGACTGGATAGCAGTGGTTACAGGAGTAACTGCATCCCACCTCTAAGATACCACAGCCAGTGTCCAGTCATATTTTGTACAATATGATATTAGATAACTTACAAAGACCAACAGGTGCCACTTAAGACCACAGAATGTGTTGGCTGAGCTAGCTCATCTTTCTAATCGATGAAATTTAATAGATGTGTGAGAATGGTAAGAACCAACAGACTTCCTTTTATTGTGATGCTGTATTGAGTCTTTGTGGCTGCTGCTGATTCCTACTTATACTATGTTTTTGTTGGCTATTATTCCTCTAGCATACATGACTGATTTAGGTTAGCGTGAAGCAACTGGTTAAATGGTCCTCTCTGTCCACTACTTGTTAGTTAGAGGAAAACCTGATCTGATGGACCCAAAGTGACTGAGATGTAGAGCTTTGTGAGCCTCAACGGGTATAGACTGGATTAATATGAGTTGTATACTCATCCAATGGTGACGTAAGCCACTTGGCAACCTCATATGCTGTCTACAATTTTATCTATCTATCCATCCATCCATCCATCCATCCATCCATCCATCCATCCATCTATTGGACAATGTCTCTCACTGATCTGTAACTTGCCAAGCAGGCTATGGAGCTGGCTGGCCAAGGAGCCCTGAAGATCTATCTGACTGCCTCAGCCTCCACAGCCACTGGAATTACAAGCATGTTCTCCCACACATGGCTTTCTTTAGATGGATTCTATTGATCAAACTCAGGTCCTCAGGCTTATGAGCCACACATGTTAGCACATGACCTAGCTCTCTAGTCATTATTACTTTTCTAAGTGCTAGACATAGGACTCAGAGGGGTGGCATCACGTGCATTGTACACTATTAGCCATTTTACAACTTTCCTAAGATCACATAGATACAGCTGAATTACTGTGGTTTATGTCACTGGGAAGCAGGGAATGGATATGCTCCCATGTCTCTAAGGCTAGAAAGCACCACTTATCTCCCTTGGTAAGAAAGTTACCAATGGAAGGGGCATAAAGGAAGTATGTTGTAAAACATAAAATAAATACAAAGCATGATAGTGACAGCTATGCACCTTCAGAGGGCTATAAAGGGATGGTGTGGCAGGCAGAATTCTCAGGTGGCTCCAAAATGCATGCCCCTTAAGGCCAGTTTCTTCTAGACATCTATGCACTAACCTGTGTGTTGATGTGAAGGTATTTTATAGCTGCAATCAGGGTTAAAAAAATGTTGACCTTAAAATAGACTATAAGGGAAGGTCCACTGAAAAATCATGCTAACTGGCTATAAATTAATTGTCTCTTAGATCAATAACCTGACATCGAAGGTCTTCAGATGACATGAACAATCAAGAGATTCTGGTAATTGCTTCAATATTAAATACTTGATTAATTATAACAACTAATTTTCACTATTTAACCTAATGCATCCCTTTGATTGTAACCTAATGAAAGTTAATCATAGAGTACAATGAATTGATAAGAAATGTGCAATCCTATTTTCACTATTGCCATAGTTATAAAAAAGATAGTCCCTTGTTCTGTCACTAATGATTTGATTCAAAATGATAATTTACTAGGAAAAGTCTAATGTTACATTTAATTAAATTATGAAGTAACTAGATAATTATTTTCAAAAACAACCCCGTGCCTGATTGTAAGGGAAATTCTTCCATAAGCCTCTGTTTCTTTGTGTATATGTGTATGTTCATGCATGATGTGTAATATGTGTGTGTGTGTGTGCACATGCACACACATGTGTGCATATGTGCTGTTTCATGTGTATGCATGTATGTAGAGGCCATAGTATGACACATAGGCTCTTTCTCAATCACACTCCCTCTTTTACTCAAGATAGGGTTCTCTCTTTGAATTTGAGATCGGAGAGAATGTCAAGCTTTCGAGTCACAGTGTCATCTTGTTTTTATTATCTACAGTGGCTGCCCCTTATGCAAAGGCTATGCTAGTCAGAGGCTGCAATTCTGCCTCTACCAGCAGCAGTTCGGCCACAAGGACCACAGCCTGAGGGGATTCTGTTCCCTAGGGCACCGACTCTCCCAAAGCTACTAACGGAAATTTTATCTAAATCTAAAGAACTCAGAATTCCAAGGTGGAATTCTGCTTGCTCAGAGAGAATGATTAGCAAGTTGCTAACCTTCTCCCTTTGCTGGTGTCTTCCAAAAACCCAGCATCCTTCTCTCAGCCCCCACTTAAAAAACCCCGGCTAGACATGGTTCCTTCTTACCACTTCCTGTCAGTTACTTGCTGACTCAGCTTCCTGCTCGCAGGTTAATTTTATTTAATCAAACACATCTTTGAATTGTTAACAAAAGCAGTAGGAAAAATATGCAACACACCTTAAGATAATATTCCCCAACACCACAGGGATCCTCCTGTTTCTTTCCCCTTGACAGCAACGTTACAAGGTCATCTGCTACAACCCTTAACAACTGAGCCCTCTTCTTAGCTCTGCCACTCATGTTTCTGACCATCTCACAAACAAAACTGTAATTAGCCATTTTGTCCAGGCTGTCTTTTGAAAGGTGTCTGCCAGTGAACAGCCTTGAAAAATTTGATGTCTCCATCTGGAACAATTGGCAATTTTTTTTGACCATTCCAGTAATAAAGGTAAGTCATTCTTCCAGATTAGGGTCAGGTTTAATTTTGTCCATCATAAAAGATCAAAGTGTATATGTGTTCTCAGTCGTGGGAAACTATTACATCTGTGGCACAGTCTGTAGTAATACTCAGTACTCCATGTAACTTAGAAACAAGAGAACTATTCAGACATACAATCATGAGTAAGAACATCAACTTTCCAGTGTCCTGTGCCCCCTGCTAAAATGGGTGAAAAGTGGCAGATTAGCTGTTTAGCTGCGAATACTTTGATATCTCGTATCTTTCAAATTCCTTGAGAATGATTGATGGTGTATCAGAGGTGTTCTTAGATTATAAAACATTTTTTTGTTAAGAGACAGCCGATGCATTTTACTGCATGATGTTTACAAAGTTTATGATAAGATAATTTTTCTACATCAAATTCTGGGCATACAATTTATTTGAAAAATTTAAACAGATAATTGCAAACCTTCAAAGATCTCAACAACGTCTTACCTTCTTTTTGCTTATTTGTTTGCTTGTTGTTGGTTTATTTATGTATGTGCATGTATGTTTGTGGGTAGGCACACACCAGTGGAGGTCGGAGGACAACTATTTAGGAGTGAGTTCTTCCTATCCATTACCTGGTTCCTGAGCACTGAACTCAGGTCAACAGGTTTGGCATCTAAACCCATTACCATCAGAGGCATTACACTGGCATCGAACTATTTTCTATCTTCTATCAGTTGGGGAGTTTGACTTTCACTACCACTCCCGCCTTTACACCTTGCTCCCCATCTACACATAAGCAGTCAATGAGATCAACACATTGGCATCAAATGTCTTTAGATGATAAGTACTATCAAGAGATTCTGGAAATCTCCCCAATATTAATCATTAGGCTAACTGGAGCAACTATGAGAAAAATAAAAAGAATAATAATAAAAGAATGTACATTGCCCATTTACAAATATTTGCCAAAGTTTTGAGGTGCAAAAGTAAATACCTTTGCGGAACTTATCTCTGTGGTTAATTATAGAAATAAAAAAGGTCTCTTCAGTTCTCCCTTTGAAATGCTTGAGTTCTTTGGTAAGATATTACTAATTTTATCCAATATTTACTGTTGGAAAGTTATTCCAGACTTGATGAAAGTGAGAAGTGTGAATCAGGTGACATTTGAAGCATTTACTTAGCTCTTCATTTCATTAGCAGTGTCTTGAACTCATCCCCTGGAGGTTCTATAGTTATCCAAAAGAACCTGTGAAAGAAGTAGAACATTAGAACGAGGTCATGTGATGACTCTGTGGCTGGAGTCACTTTGTACCTGTATCGTGCAGGGTGTGCAACTGGGTGATAAGCAAGTCACACACATACACAGGCTGTCTCCCTCCAGTACCAGTCTGCAGTGTGAAAAGGCTGGGGGTGTGCTTGAAATGGCTGCTCTACGGCAAAGCTGAGAACGTAAATAGCTGACGCCAAGTTTTGTTTTGTTTAACATCATTTCAAATTCAAGATTGCTTAGTGCTTGCTCCTCTGGTCTCTCTAAAATGCAGTAGTTTATGAGTAGTCTTGATGGGTAAGAAAACTTTAAGACATTTCCAAACTTTGGCCAATATGGAAACTGACCTAATAGTTCAGTGTAGATTATGACTCATCTATAGTCTGTCAAGTTCACTAGTTTTTTTTGCTCAGTTTCTCTTGTATTGGGAGCAGGTTTTCTTCTTTCTTTTTGTTTATTTGATGTGTCTTTAACATCATGCATCTTGATCCCATTCATTTCCCTGTTCCTTTACATCCACCCTTTGCTCCTGCAATGCCCCCCTCACTCCCACAATAAAGCAATTTAAGAGGAAGAAAAAATGGAAGCTGCAGTGTGACACAATAAGTCACCCAGTAAACCCTTTTTTCCATATGTCTTTTCATGCAAGTGTTCATTGCAAAGATTCATTGGTCCGGTTCGAGGCCTCTGTTTGTAATACACCATCTATGCTACGCCCTCACTGAGACTCTTCTTGGATATCCTGTTGTTGCCCTGTGTTATGCAGATCCTGCAGCTTTGGCTCTGCAAGTCAGGCCCCTCCATGTGCTACAGCAGATCATAGATGGAGTAGATATTGGGGAGGGCCCATTCATAACCCTGGTTCTGAGCCTGGGCAGATGCAGGGTTGGTCAGCCTGCCAGTTCTCCCCTGTCCTCACCACCAGGATAAACTCTCCAGCACTGCCCAGCTAAATCACCCTTGCAGCAATTAGTGAGGGGTGGGGCCAGTTCTCCTGTTTTCATTCCCTTAGGATCAGCTCCCCTTCTTACACCATCAAGGCCAGCTCTACTGTGTTGTCCAGGCAAGGTACTGGGCTCACTTCCAGAGTGCTGCAGTTGATGAGAGGCAGGGACAGCCCTCCTGCTCTTCTGACCCCAGGACCAGCTACTCCACCTGACTCAGACATTGATGATCAGGGGAGGGTGTAGGCAGTGGTGGGAGGGCATCTCTCCTCTGCCCATGCTGCCATATGTCAGATATGTAATGGGGACAGCTCTTCCTTGCTCACAACATCAGGGCTGGGTCACCTACACCTTTGACAACAGGGCCGCCAGCTCTGCTCTGCTGCCTAGGCATGGAACGGGGTCCATTTTTCTGAGTGCTGCAGCTAGCAAGGGGGAGGTTCATCTTGATAGTCTGTTGCAGGTGGTAAGAGGTGGAGGGGATAAGAGGGACGCCTCTCCCCTACCCACATTACCACATAACAGACAAGTAGTGGGGATAGCTCTCCCAGGCTTACAACTTCAAGCTGGCTCACCCACGTCACTGATAGGGTTGGTTCTATCTTACTGCCCAGATGAGGCATGTTCTTCTGATTTTTGCAGCTGGTGGGGGGCATGGACAGCTCTCCTGCTCTTCCTACCTCAGGACCAGGTCTTCCACCTGCCTCAGGTGTTGATGGGGAGAGGCATCTTTCCCTGGGAGAAGTTTTTAAGATAATACTATTCTGAAAGAGACGTTGAGGAGACGAAGGCAAAGAGAGACAGAGAGACACAGAAAGACAATGGGAATTAGCTTTCTGGAAACCAAGCATTCTTAGCTTCTATATTCACAATCCTTTACAGATACTTGTCCATTGTTTTAGAGGATTTTTTGAGAAGATAGATTGTGTCTCCAGAAATACAGGGTCCTGCCTTAACTCTGCATTTGGTGGTGTATGTTCCTGACACCATCTACATTTTGTTTGTCAATTATGGAGCACATTGTGACCCCTCAGAAAGCCTATGATTAAGTCACAGTTTCTCTTACAATTTTAGTCACGGAAAACTGCTCAAAATCCTGAAAGAAATATTGGCTCATCTTTAGTTTCTCTGGGATCTTATGAATAGCCCATTCTTCCCCGTCCGTAAGAACATGAAGATTACAAGCCATAAATCTAACAGGAAACTACTCTTTCTGGCAGAAAACTCGAAGGAGGAGATGTTTCTCTGCTATGAAGGCTGACTCCTTCCCTTTTCTTTTTTCATAACGTGAGGAAGCGATGACTTAAATGAACTCTCAGTTTACACAGCTTATCAGTATATCTTCTATAGCTGTGGACAGTTTGACCCTCCATCACTTTGATTTCTCATCCTCCCTTCACTCCTACAGCAAGGAGAAGGAGGGAGCTAATGTGGTTGAGTTACCAGGGTATTTCTTTTTCAGAGTCTCCAACTATGACTCTTAATCATTGGTGGTATTGTACTACAAATGAGGTTAAGTTTATGAAATTGTTTCCACCTGACCTAGCTAGTTGAGAGATGATCATATTATTAGCATTTACCAAAAATTTTGTAAAACTGCCTCACGCTTCTTTGAAAAGGACCTTTGTGACACACATCCATGTCAGAGCCTAGGAAAGATTTCTGAAGTTTTTCAAAGCTTGGTAGTTAATTTATCAGACCAAATCAATTAACATTAATTTGTTCTTCAAAGTGATAGTTTCAATTACAAACATTTAATTGTATTCCTTAAAGTAATAAAATCACAGCTGATACTCATGTGCCACTACACTGACCCCCCAAAATAGACCAAGAAATATTAAAACATTAAATTACTCAAACCTAAGACATCTCTTGATTTCAAATTATATCACAAGCTATAAGAATCAAAATTATATGATCCTGATAGAAGGGCAAATGCATAGATTGATAGAGCAAAATAAAGCAATGAATGAACACACACAGTTGTTGTCTGACTCATCATTGATGATTCTGTGAACATGAAATAAGAGAAAAGATACAATCTTCACTAAGTGGTGATTTTTAAAAAAATGCTTCTAGGTCAACACCAGCTGGATTTCTCCAAGTTCTATGACTCAAATATGTGTTATCCTCAGCAAAAGGTTCTTACTGACAAATTCTGGAATATAACCAAGAGCATTATTATTATGTAATATTTCGTGTCTATCAGACCTTATTAACCAGCAAATCCAAAAGCAACTCATTTCTGGCATGGGGATTTTATTTGTTAGCCTTTGTTGTCTAATAGATTAACTAGCTCAGTTTGAACTTTTTAAAAAGATACATGTATACTTTGTGTGTATATATATGTATATATATATATATGCATATATATATCTTTGTAACACACACACACACAGACACACACACACACACACACACACACACATCTAGAGTAGTTGGTTTTCATGTGACAAATTTGAAAGTACTGTTGTTATTTACCCTTCCTATATTCCTTCCTCTAATACACCTTCCTCTCCACAACCCTAATTTAACCCTTCATGTTCCATTATTTACTTTTTAACACTAAACACTAGTGTATTGTACATCCTCTCCCTTGAGAGTCCCTGCCCCAATCAATAACCTGTTAGTTATTATCTGATCTCTGAGAGTATTACAAATGAAACACAAATATGTGAAGATTCAAATCTAACATCCAAAAATGAGATGAAACAAACAATATTTGTCTTTCAGGCTCTGTGTCTCCTTACTCAGAATGATTGATTGCAGTATTATACATTTATTTTCAAATTTTTTTAATTTCATTTTTCATAACAGCTAAACAGTATTTCTTTGTGTAATATACCATATTTTCACTATTCCTTCATCAGTTGCTGGGCATCTAATTTATTTCCATCTCCTGGATTTTATTGTGAATAAAGCAGTAATAAACATGGATGATGAGTGTTGTGGAATATTATTTTAAGATGCCCTACATTTGTTTATGCTGTGGAATATTTGTTTTAATGACGCAAATATGTGTTGCGTTCTTTTATGCTGCATATGTTTAATTCTGTGAAGCTGTGTTTCTTTGCCTTTCTAAAACACCTGATTGGTCTAGTGAAGAGCTCAGTGGCCAATAGCTAGGCAGGAGACAGGATAGGTGGGGCTGGAATGCAGAGAGAATAAATAGGAGAAGAACATGAAAGGGAGGAGCAAAAAGAAGAAGAAGAAGAAGAAGAAAAAGAGGAAGAAGAAGAAGAAGAAGAAGGAGAAGGAGAAGGAGAAGGAGAAGGAGAAGGAGAAGGAGAAGGAGAAGGAGAAGGAGAAGAAGAAGAAGAAGAAGAAGAAGAAGAAGAAGAAGAAGAAGAAGAAGAAGAAGAAGAAGAAGGAGAGAGGATACCAGGGGCCAGCCACCCAGCTACACAACCAGCAATGGAGTAAGAAAGAAAGGTATATGGAATAGAGAAAGGGAAAAGCCCAGATGCAAAAGGTAGATGGGCTGATTTAAGTTAAGAAAAGCTGGCTAGAAATGATGCCTTAGGGTCAGGCACTCATAAGTAAGAGGAAGATCCTGTGAGACTGTTTTGGAGCTGGGTGGTGGCCCCCAAAGGGAAAAGAGTAAAAAACAACCAACAAGGTATCTCAAGAGGAGGGTACAGAGTCCTTTGTATATATAGTAGAATAGCTGGATCATGCTATCATACGATAGGTGTATTTCTAGCTTTTTGAGGAACTGCCACACTGTTTTCCATAGTGGCTGCACCAATTTGCTCTCCCATCAGCAGTGAATCAGTGTTCTTTCACCATTTACATGCTGATATTTGCACTCATTCTTTTTTATTTTGTTTTTAATCTTAGCTATTCTGAGTAGGTAAGAGGAAATCTGAACGGAGTTTTAATTTGCATATCCCTGATGATGACGGATGTTGAATGCTTTTTAATACAAAGTTTCTTCAGTCTTGTGTATTTCATATTTTTCAAAGCCTTCTGTTTAGTTCCATGCCCTGTCTTTTAATCAGATTCTTTGTTTTCTTTGTTTTAGCATTGGTCTCATATCAAACGAGGAACTCAAGAACACGAAGTTGAAACAGGAACGTGCTGGGGGGGGGGGTCTATGGGGAGTTGGAGGGGCAATGCAGCAGGGTAGACATAACTCGAACACGTTATACACGTGCATGAAATTCCCATAGAATAAATAAAGTAATTTTAATGAAAGAAATTCAACAGAGATTAAAGGTATAACTGAAATACCCCAAACTCTAAAAGTACAAAAGGAAATGTAAAGAAAATTTGGGTTTTAATACATTACCCAAAGTACACACAATAGAAGATTGAGCAGAAAAAAATGTCTTACAGCAAGGTAAAAATCCTCTGTACAGTAAGGGAAGTAAAACCAAAGAGAGAATGTGGAAGGTGCCAGAAAATATTTCCAAACCAATTATAGGGATCAAGTGAGGAGGAAGTTGCCATTTATTTATTTATTTATTTATTTATTTATTTATTTATTTATATGTTTGTTTGTTTGTTTGTTTGTTTGTTTATTGCAGTGCTGGAGATCAAACATGGGGTCTTACACGTGCAAAGCAAAATATCCACCCCTGAGTGACATTCCCACTACCTGTTACTTATTTAAGTCCCTCAATGTGTAACTTTATGTACATACAGCACAGAGAAGGGCATTTTAAATTGTGTGGTATTAAAATGCCTGAAATTTATAATTTATGCAGAAATCATGGTTATTGAACTAGTCTCAAGACCATCTCTGCCCCCATTTGTGACTCTTTTTACATCATTAAGGCAAAATATTGTCACTCGTAGGAAGGCAAAGCTACTCAATTATAAAACAGATTTCAGAAATAACAGCTGAGAATTACAAACAGGGTGCCAGGCAAATAGGCTTTCTTTTCAAATTCTCATCACTCTGAGCCAAGCAAAGGTATTGCCCAAGCAATAGCAGTCAGATAGCATGGCTACTTGGAGGGGGACAGCTGTCTTGCTTTTGTCATAGATATTATTTTATTTTGCTGTTATTTTATCATCATTCAGATCTTTGCATGTGACCTTAAAGGTTCTTGAATTCACAAGTTCCTTACCACCAGACTCAGTCGTTTTGAGTAAGCCGTGGAAACAAAGTCTTAATCAATAGCGACTTAGCGCTAATGAGAAATATACCATGTCCTGTTTAATCCTTAGTCATATTTTGGCAGAAAACGGAGACACTCACATGCTTACCAAATTAGACCAGATGGAAAAGTTGATTCCATGTCACAGCAACTCCAGTGTCCTGTCTCCAAGTGCTTGTTGCCTTTCCTTACATACAGACCTGATTATTCTCTGCCCAGAAAGTCACACAATAGTGTAGGTGCTTCTGCACCAAAGACCCTTCAGACAGGTAAGATGCAGTTTCCACATGTCAAAGATGTTTTGTGGTTGAGTGTCGCCAAAGAAGCACTTTGTGGAACAGAAAAAAAAAAAAAAAAAAAAAAAAAAAAAAAAAAAAAAAAAAAAAAACAACAACAACAACAACAAAAGCAAACCAGTTTAAACTATTTTGCACCCCATCACTGGTAGAGATAAAAGAATGCTCACAGCACATTTTAGCATACTTTTACACTTTCCTCAATTGTCACTTGACAGATGCAGCTCAAGGATCTATGAAACTTGAACAGTCATAATTTTGCAGCATAAAAATAAATTCCTTTGGGTTTATAATGAATTTTAGCACCTATAAACACAGCAGGGAGAGAATAACATCTCAGCTGAGCACTGTTACTACATCACATGCACAACTCTGTAGAATTTGGCAAAATTCCTTAGAAAATAGACTGAATAAAATTTATTACTGTTTTTAGTAAAGCAAATTGTATGCAAGACAATATTCCAATTTTTTTTCCCTCAGAAATCCTGGAAGGTTTTGTTGTTGTTGTTGTTGCTTTGTTTTGTTTTGTTTTTAAGTAGACCAATTGCAGGCACACTAAAGATGCATCTTTACAATCCTATCCTCACTCCGGAATTCCCCATAAACTGTGCTGACTTTAAAGACCTGCTTGTTTGCTTTAAAATGTGGGCTGTTGTAGTAAATCTGACAGTTCATAGAAGAAAAAGAACTCAGGTTAAACTAAATTTACAAAGTTTCTTTCTGACGTTTCCAGCTAAGAGGCCCTTATACCGTTTCTTTTCTCCTCTTTTGTGACCATCAATACCAAATCAGTGGCAGATCCCTTCATCCCCCTCATCAAAGCCTGGGCATTTGATTTTAGAATGTTGCCACTCACATTCATTTGTAGTTACTTGATGAGCAAAGTATTTAAGAAGAGACCAAAATTATTTTTAGAGACATTATTCTCCAAGCTTGGCTTTCTCATTCACTCAAAGACCGAATAAATTTATCTTTGATATTAATTATTTTAGAAGAGAATTAGATTTTTCACAGTTGTCAAAACAATTCTGGATTTCTCTTAGCTCCCAAATCTAGATCTATCTAAAACTTGAGTAGGTGATCCAGAACCTGGTAAAATGGCCAGGAGTGGCATTAGAACCTATACTCCTAGTTTGAGGCCCACCTTGGCCATAATGAATTAGGGGGAGGGTGGGGAAGAGGTGTGTTAGGAGAGCTTGGAGGGAGGAGAGGGAAGGGGAAATGCTATAATTGTACTATCATACTAAAAATAAAAAATATTTTTTAAAGGAAAAACCTTTGGTTGTCAAAACATAGTACATGGGCAGAGAATCAAGAAGTGTGGAAACATCCAGTTATTGAGTTATTTCCCTGTAAACTTTGACTAGATTTTCATATTTTATATTCACACGCTCAGAAAAAAATAACCTTCACAATTTTATCAATTGAAAATGTGTTTAATGAGACCTTATTCTAAGTTCACGAAGATCAACTTAGATCTTACCTTTTTCCAAAAGATATTTGACAAGACTTTCTCAAGGTAGCTTTTTAACTCATTATAATTTATCAGGATTTTCTGAAATTCATACAATTAAGGCTATTGGTACATCCGTGTATTTCAAATAGTCTAGCTTTCCAGGCGTATAATATTTGATCATTATTCTAGTTAATAGATTGAAAATTAACTTTGCTCTCAGATTAACCAATAACTATTAATGGCTTTATCTCACTTTTTACTCAGTTTTATATTCTATACCCCAACTGTGCGACAAAGGAATAAAAGATAGCGCTCTGCTCCTATTGTAACTTCTTGCCAGGAGATTCACAATCAAGCAAAAAACGCATTCTTGCCCTGGGGAATAGTACATCATTAGGCAATACAACAGCTGTGGAAAACAGCTAAAAAGCAATGTGAAACAGGGAGAAGAGTGCTTTTCAGACTGCAGTGTTTACAGAATCATCGTGAGATCTTGTTAAAATGTCGACCTGGTTCTGGAGAGCTGGGAGGAAGAGCTCTAAGCTCCTCATTTCTAACAAGTTAGAAATGTGGACAGGATTGTCTCCTGCACTACACTTCAAGTAGCAAGGAGACCAAAGGTATAAATGAGGCTCTGCCATCCAAAGCTGAACTATGACCTGTAGCAAGAATCTTGAAAGGAAAGGTCTTATTAATAAAAAACAAACCTGGAGCCAGGTTTTGGGGTGAATGCTGGAAGATCAGAGAAACAGAACAAGCCACAGCCACCTGACCTTGCCCATTCCTCAGCTGATTCTGTTTCCTCAGACTGGAAGCCTGTATGTCCTCATCCAGAATGAATCTCAGCTGAACTGCTGCTCAAAAGCCTAAAAGCTTAACCAACTCTAGTTCCTGGTCCTCATGCCTTAAATACCTATCTGCTTTCTGCCATCACTTCCTGGGATTAAAGGTGTGAGTCACCATGTTTGGCTGTTTCCAGTGTGATTTTGAACTCAAAGAGATTGGATGGATCTCTGCCTTCGGAATGCTAGGATTAAAGATGTGTGTGCCACCATTTTCTGGCCTCTGTATCTAGTAGCTGTTGTGTTCTCTGACCCCAGATAAGTTTATTAGGGTGCACAATATTTTGGGGGAACACAATATCACCACAATGACCTCAACTTTCAGGACCATATTCATTATATGTGGAAAGGACTTATTAAATCAAACACATATGCAGTGCTCTTTGTAAGTCTAGCACATTGATCTCTATGAGCACTTATATTATGATCAATCCACGTGAATCTATTAAATGGATAATAGAATTTATTAAGATATAAATTGAGGAAATATACTTACAATTACAGAATGGAGTAGACAGCAGAAGTTGTCCTCTGATCTGACAGGGAGAGAATCCACCTTGCAAGCAGGAGCAAGGAGAAGAGAGCATGTGACCCTTCTCCAACTCCTTATAAGAGGCCTGTACAATGGCAGGAAGGACCGCCTCCTTTGGGCTGTGTAGCCCAAGGTCGTGGGCGGAGCAAACACTACTACACACTTATTCATGTCTTTTTTCTTAACATTACTTGACCCACAATTTAAATTTCAAAAACTAGCTAGTATGAGTTTTCCTTTACTGTCCTCTCTTCCAGTTCTTTTTTTCAGGCTCTATAATGTTAATGTATTCTGAATTATAATGTATTGAGATTATATTGATTGATGAAAAGCTTTGACATCCAAGTTGTACACATCAAGTAAGAACTGTTCATCCCTTTAACAAAATTCAGTTATGATTACGAAACAATTTCCTTATTTCTGCAAATGAAACATCTGGAGTTGGATATTTTAATGTTGCCTAATAGGATGATAAGAACTTTTTTAAGAGTTGATTTTAACTCTACAGCATATTTCAAGTTATTTGTTCAGGCAGTCTAGGAGATCCACAA
Source organism: Peromyscus eremicus (assembly GCF_949786415.1). Lineage (NCBI taxonomy): Eukaryota > Metazoa > Chordata > Mammalia > Rodentia > Cricetidae > Peromyscus > Peromyscus eremicus. The sequence goes on from NC_081433.1 coordinate 43,600,183, forward strand.
ACAATATAGGCTAATGGACAAACAAAAAGAAAGAAGGGGAAAAAAACGGGAGACAATTTCCTAAAATATTAAAATATCTGCCATTCAAGGTTTCAACAATTGTGAGGTTTTTGTGAAATAATTATTGTAAAAGAGCTTTTTATTGTCTCCAAGAAACGTTCATTGGTAGCAAAAAAAAAAAAAAAATACTCCTTGAATATTCTACCAGAAAAGTTAATGTACTTATTTTTCTCAGAATATACAGAGCAAGTAGCACTCTTACACTTTTTAAGGAAAAATACTAGCTATGCAATGAAATCTAAAGAAGTGGTATTGGAAACTGATTCCTCGCAAAGACCATGAAGCGTCCGCTAGATTTGACAGGACCTAAACTACAGCAGTAGTATTGTTTGCCATGTACCTCTCACTCATTTTCCTACAGTCACTCAAACTCCCGCTTTGTGCTGTCCTTCTCTTGCCCTGGTCTTTGCAACTGTAGGATTGAAGTCATTCACATCAGCACTTAGGGTAAAGCTGTCTTCCTAGCTTACAGAGGCTGAGGATTTGAATTCTCAAAAACATTATTCCTTCTCAGGAATCTCTAACACCCTTATTCCCCATGGGAGTGTTGAAAGGAAGTCTTAGGATAATGCGAAGCTGCTGCTGAGCAAGAGAGGGAGATTAAACAATTTTAAAGTTACCTTTTACAATGATATCTTAGCAGCAGACAGGGGAAAGAGCAGGTAGCAGAGAGCACTTTTGATATTGAATAAATATAATTTCAAGTCTAGCTTCAGAGGCGGGGAAAGGGAGAATTTTAGCAGCAGAAGGAAGCTGCTACTTTGAGCAACAGAGAAACGGAAGACCGCCAGCTAATAGAGCCTGGTGAATGCGCTGCGAATTAGAACCACATAATGTAGCCTGTGGAAGTGGCGGCCATGGAAATCAACCACTGCCTGAGTTAAAATTCCAGAAGGGAAGAACAGATAACAAACACATGTACTGCTCACTTTTGCTCCCCTGAAATACACTCTCTTTGTTTAAAAACATCTACAAGTCGCATTTGCCTTCTTCATCCTCAGTAGATTTTTTTCCTTTACTTTTTGCTTTTTGACATTATTCACGCTTTTTCTTTGTGGGTTTTTTTTTTTTTTTTTGGTGGGAGAGGCTTCTCTATTATTTCAGTTGATATAAATTTCAGTGTGCAGGTTTTATTTATTAAAATCTAGCATCATCAGTTCATATCTTCATTCTTTCCCCCTAAGCATCGTATTTTCACCTCTCCTGACTTTGGTACTATTATTTCTTTTTCATGACTTTAAGGCCTCATACTTCAGACAGTATTGGTGTCACTTTCTGTACCCTAGCGGTCACAGGAAAGCACATGCTCACTCTATTTGACCTAGTTTCCTGAGTCCTCCTCTGTTGTTGTTCTTCACACCGTCCTGGTCCTGTTGATCCCATGATAACATCAATGTTGCCACGGTGAAGAGAAGAGAAAATAGCTTCATTAGTTTACCCATGTTCATACCAGCTAAGTGGGTGATTATCAAGAAAGGTGGGTGTCCAGAGTTAGCTTATTCTGAACGCTTGACCTTTGAGTGCTTTTCCACATACTTGCAATAGCTTAGCCTGTGTGTACCCAACAACTGATCCCATCTGTCCCCAAACTTTTTTTTCTCTCTCTCTAGAATTTATTACATGTGGATTTTCCTTCAGAAAACTCAGCTTTTATCACTTAAAAATGTCTGGTTTCCTTCATTCTTGAAAAAGTCAGTTTTTGTTGGTTATAAAGTCTAAGCTGTTATCTTACAACATACTGAAGAAATCCCATTATGTCAAAGATTTTGCTGAATTCACAAAGAAATCAGTTCCTGATCTCTTTACCATTGTTTCATTAATAATTAGAATTTCTTTTTGAATACTTTAAATATTGCCTATGCCTTTGGTATATTATAATCCACTAGCTAGTGTTTAAATGTGGGTTTATTTTATTTATATTTTTTATTTATTTTGACACTGTCTTTATAATCAGTTTTAAATTACTGGGCTTCTTGAATCTGCACTTGCTCCCTTTCAAGTTGTGAGAATTTCTTCCTCGTGTGTCTCTTCTTCCCCTCTAAATTCTATCTTAACTTTCCCTGAACTTTAACCTTCTACCATTCTTTTCATCCTTGTCTTACACTTGATTAACACTAAGTGCTTCCGTCAGTTTTAAGTCTAATTTAATATAATTATTTTCCTTTTTTTTTTTTTTTTACTTCCTGGGATTTCTTTTTTTTTTGTCTCCATCATTTTGTTCTTAATGGTTATTTTAGTGTTCTTTATACTATTGTAGAATATCTATAATGTATGTTAATGATGGTCTTAAAGGCTAGTTGTTGCATTTCAAACTTGTGGTGCTGTTTATGATGTCTTATTTATATTACCTCTGTGGTTTAAATTTTACTAGGCTGTGCTCAATTTGTCTTGAAGCTTTCCATGAATGTATGTGTGCATGTTTATTTGTGTATGTGCACATGCAGGAGGTGATTGTTGAGTGTCTTCCATGGGTTGCTCTTTTCTTTATTGGTAGAGACATTGAGCCTGGACTTCTTCAATTTAGATTCTCTCATTAATAATTCCTAGAGGTCCTTCTGTCTTCAATCTCTATCCAGTTCTGGGATAACAAAACTGTGCTGCCATGCTCAGCTTTTTATGTGAGTGATAGGTATCTAAACTTGATCCTTATGCTTGTGAAATACGCCATTTGCATACTGAGCCATTTCCCCATGTCTCTGCTTTGAGATTGACTTCATGTGGTGCAGTGAGGCTTGAGATAATTGTCCTCCAGAGCAGTTCTACATTTCTTCTGGGGAGTAGTGTTCAGAGCCGAGCAGCCAATTAGATGGTTTGAGTTTGAATATGACACTCAGGTAGTGTGAACTCAAGCTGCCAAAAACCTTATCTTTATGTGTTATTAAGGGAATGTGCATCTCTTTTCTGCTCAAAAGAAATGTCACAGCTCAAGAGTGTCTTTTCATTCTTCCTTTGATATGAGGTAGGAAAATGAAATTATTTGGTTACAGTCCCTTTAAAATACAAAGATTAATCTGTAGTGATACTTCTATACAAAACCTACAAAATATGTAATAACTAGTTTTCAATTCCTTTGGTTTATACAAAATCAATTTAAATTACCTTTGTGTTCCTAAAGTTATCCAGGCCAAGACCTTAGTATCCCTTACTTTCATACTAAAATACAGATAGAATCAGAAGATATTTTTCATTTATTACAGAAAGACTTTTGTTAAGGAAATTATTCCTCCAGAACATTCTACAATGTTGATAAGGATGGAAAAATATCACATTTCCTTTAGATGATACTAAGACTGGTAACATCACAGCTGAAGGAACTTGAGCCAATCTGTGTTTCAAAGACAATTGTTTCTCTTTTCTATTTATTTTACCCAATGTCTGCTCTTAATTGACTCAGAGTCAGCACATACTGTTTACTTATTGCCAAATTATTGGAAGAACTCTCCTGTCATCCATCTATTTGTTTCTCAGTTTACTCATATTAAGAGAGCCAAACACAAACCATCCATCCTGAAAATAACCACACAAATTTTGAATCCCAAACCTTATTTTAAGGATTCTGTGGAAAAAGAAAAGATATAGAGGAATGCTATGTTTGGCTTAAAATGCCACTCCATATTTAGATTCTATAGTTGACTCTCAACATTTATGAGTACTAAGAAAGTAGCAGACTTATAAACGGATGCATACTAATCAATATGGAAATTTTACAACCACTGGCTTTTTCTGAAGTCACATTTCTCTTAAGAATTAGATGTTTTTTTGTACCTTTATCAACTTTTCCTAAATATTCTCTCAGTGAAATACTTTCTTATTTCCACGTTGAATAGCACTTCAGTTTCTAGCTATAACTACTGGTAAACACAGTAGAAACCCACAAATCTTATGTGTCAGTTTTCTGCCACTATAATGAAATACCTGATACAATCAACTTATAAGGGGAAAAAGTAAATTTAGTTCACAGTTCTTGAGGTTCACACCTAAAAGTGGTTGAGCCTATCACTTAAAGCCTCTGATGGGGGTGCCACAGGGTAATGATGAGTAGCATATGACAGAGCAAATGGATCACCAAGCCTGAAAAACAGCTGCACAGCTCTGGGGATTTCACACATGGGATTTTGAGGTCTTTTAACATGTAAACTATAGTAAACATATTCAAATTCATGTATAGACAGGAAAGCAGAAGAGAAATCTACAGACACCAAAGAGAGTGAGAAATTATAACCCACAAACCCAGCTTTGTAGCCAGTCACTACCCTAACAGCTATCTGTCTTGTGTAGCCTGGAGTTTGGGGCTCTGATGGTTTAAATACAATGACAAAAGAGGACCAAAAATAAAAGCTAGACCCAACACAACTTTAAAATTTTATTCCCAAAACAGAGTAAGAACCTAAGGAAACATCATTTGGGGAAAAAAATGTAAACTATGGAAAAAAACAAACAAAAGCTATTCCCAGCCAAGTGCCAGGGTAATATAGATGAGATAGACTCCAATACACTAAGGATTGCAATGTTTTCTCATCAGTTCAGTCAATAAAACAAGTCTGATCTGATCCTGATGAATAGATATAGCAGTAGCCAAATCTACTGCTATAGATGCACAACAGTTAAATTGTACACAGCACATGGTATCATGGTCTCTTTTCCTATTGCTGTGATAAATATGCAAAGATAATTTCTAGGGAGAAAGGGTTTATTTCAGCTCACAAGTCAAAGTTACTATCTATCATGACCGGGAAATCAAGATATGGGGAGCTTGCAGTCAAAAACTGGTCACATAGCATTCACAATCATGAAGCCGAGATCAATGAATACTAGCGCTCAGCTGACTTTCTGCAGTTTTATACTGCCTGAAATCCCTGCCCTGGGAATAATTTTCTCCGTGTTTAAGATGAAGTGTCCTCCTTCAATTAACCTAATTAAGATAATCCCTCAAAGATATTCTCTGATGCTAATTCTCACAGGTGTGAATGGAGGCATGTTTCCCAGATGATTCCAGATCCTATCAGGTTGACAACACTAACCATTCCATGCAGCATGCAAGTAAATAAAACATTGCTATTTTTATTATGTTCACCTAAGACACCATTATATATTGTCTAAGAATTCAGCCTGCATGATGTAATGCCTCAGTTACTTTATCCAATGATGGCTATGTAGCTAGCCGTGAGCTGATGTGTCTAAGCTTTTCTTTGGGTCTGTTAGGTTGAATTAATCCTCTCATGGTTGGCAAAATCAGGGATCTAAGGTTAGTAGCTGGTGGGAACTATATTTCCTGCAATTTCCTACAAGATATAGTGGGAAAAACTAAGGCCAGTATGAGAGATAAAGACAGCATTTTCTCTCTTTTCCATAGTTTCCAAGATTTACCTACCTGTAAGTTTGCTCTCCCTAAAGTTATGTAAATAGCCTAGTCTTAAAAACAAGATAAAACGACAACCACAAAAGCCTTCCTTTTTTCCTAAACTATTCTAAATAATTTGGTCTTATTTTACATTATTTAATGTTAGTTATGACTATTATACAAACCATTTTGTGCACAATGCAAATCCTTCGCAACATAGAAGCAAATAACAGAATTTATCCTTCTGCTTTTATATAGAACCAAATCACTCTCTTTTTTTTTCTTTTTACAAATTACTCTTTTAAGCACAGAGTGGGAAGTAGACATTTGTGAACAATGTGCTAAGACAGCACTTCCTGATTACATCGTAGGTCTGTTGATTGTCTGAACCTCAAGATATTTTAGTCATTAATAAAGTTCAGAGATAAAACTCTGGACCAGAATTACTAGTGCTCCACATAGTTGGGATTCCGTTCTATAAGAAGATCAGTCGAAATAGTGGTTACAATGTGAATTTGAACTAGAGAAAGGTAAGAAAAAATATTTGGACATCTGGGTACCCCCGTATAAATAATTATATAAATTAATACATAATATATAAAATAATTATAAAGAAAAATAAATATTTATGATAGTATTAAAATTCACAAAATAATTTATAATATGCCAATTTAATTCTAAAGCATGTATAATGACTCCTAGAGAAAAGGAATAAGTAAGTATAACATTTGGCCATTCAGTAAACCTGTGTTGAACAGAGTGCTTTTCCTCTAGATGTGCCCACATCAGTTTCTAAAATCCTCGTTGGTAGTTATGGTAGCAACATTAGATTCCAATAACTGTACTTTCCCAGAACTTAACTGAGGTTCTAGGCAATGAGCTTCAAATTACCCTTCTGACTCCTTCAGCTAATATCTTTGTAATTTTGATAGTGATGTTTCTCTTGGTATGGAAAGGCCACTAGCAAATAGACAGGATCTCTGAGATAATTTCAGCTTCCTTTTGGGTTAGCATTATTAAGTCTAAATGCTTTAATTTTTAAGTTATTTTAAAAATTAAATTAAGAGATAATTCTATCATTTTCCCCTTCAGTTTCCTCCCTCCAATCTTTCCCCTTTATCCCTTCTTGCTCCCTCTCTAATGCATGACTTCTCCCCCCCTTAATTGTATTATATACAAACTGCCAACCTGTTCAGTCAGGTTAGTGTTCGTTGTATGTATACGATGTCAGGGCTGACCAGTTTGTATTGGATAGCCAATCAGGAGCTCATCTTGGGGAAGATTATCTTCTCCCACTCTCAGCAATTCTTAGTTGCTTGTAGTTCCTTGTCCAGGGGTGGGGCCCACTGAGATTTCCCCTTCACAATAGTATGTCTGTTGGTATTGTTCTTGTTGAGGGTTCGCTTAGGAAGCCATATTGTTGAGGTATCCTGCTTGCAGCTTCCTGGCAATTTCCAGGAGACATAATCTCACAGACGTCTCCTAAAAAAAAAAAAAAAAAAAAAAAAAAAAAAAAAAAAAAAAAAAAAAAAAAAAAGACAGTGTAGCACATCTTTTAAAGTTAGCAATATTTCATCACGTTTCACTAATACATAGCTAATTTATCCACTCTCTTTAAGTTGAATTTAAGATTTAAAAGGAAAAAAGAAAAAAAAACCTTAGTTGAAAAGAGATGAAGCTGCCTGTCTACTTTACATATAACACATATGAATTCTGTGACTTGGGGAAAAGCAGTTTGCTAATTGGGCAGAAAACAGATGTGAAGAGCAAGTAGTGTATAAGAGGTAAGTGAAGTGGAATGTGGCGAGGGAGACAGAGGTTAGGCAGAGACGGGCCAGTCTGAATCACAGTGCTATAATGATTCACACATCCAAGTTTCATTTTCCCCATCTGCGAGGTTTACTAGCAGGTTTGTATTTTTTACAATTATTGTTTTTTAATTAAAGTAAATTATTTTTGAGTGCTTAACACAGTGCCCATAGTATAATAGGCACTCATAAGATCCAGAACAGAGTAAGGTAAACAGAAAATCAATTAATAAAAGAGAAAACAGTTAGTAATAAGGAAGACTGGCACACCATTGTCTTGTTTATATAAATGAATGTGTGAGGTACTTTTGGATGTAGTTTAATTATATAAAATTACTAATAAAGAAATATTAGAATTGAAAATTAGAAACACCGAAAAACGTTAGTAATTATTTCACTATTTGAAAAACAGCATTATGGAAAAACCTCGTGATTTCATTTGCAACATGTCCACACAATCTTCTGATAGGTCTCCACCTTCATTATAAATATTTTTCTTTGCTGCTTAAAAATAGTCTTGCAACATGAATAGCTCCCACAGCAACTGTACTCCCTAAAGTGCTTTACGAACTACAGTATGGTGTTATCAGACTTTTCTACCCTTCTTTCCTTCTTTCTGTGTAATTTAATTAGATAATGCTTTGAGATAAACATACAATGTCTTTTGTGGTTGCTTATTAGGATTTAGGTTCCAAGTAAGCAGAGCTTCCCTGGCTACCCGGTTAATTAATCTCTCATGAAGGTAGCTTCGAAAGAAGCTCTACCCACTGTTTGCAACACGGCTAGGCAGGCCCTGGAGACTTTAGTCAGAAAATTTGCTACAGATGCCGCCATCATATGTTGAAAAAACAAACTTAAAATATCAAAGAGCTCAAATATTTTTATCCCAAAGCTTTTAAGAAACATTTTAAGTCAAACCAAAAAGAGCAGTCCTCTGCCTCAACTTCCTTTCTATACTATTCTTTAAAGAATGGGAGTTGCAGCAAGAATGAGTTGGAGGGAAGATTAAAATTAGAAGGGTAAGGGAAAGATTAGAACTGAAAAATAAAGCACTGCTATCAGCTATTACTAAAGCTCAGAGGAGAGAGAGACAGGACTTCTGATGTCTGGCTGTGTTTGCCAAAAGCTAATTAACAGGATTAAGCTGGGAGATTTCTTTTTTCCCACTGGGCAAACTAAAACAACACTTAGAAAGATATCCTGTATCTAATCTTACATTAGTCTCGTGCTACCATGTTCATGTCTAAACTTTAAAGTGTGTTTAAAATATATCACCAGAGTGAACGCCATGGCATTCCCTTAAATGACTATTGCAGATTGATAAAGTAATTGAAAAGGCAAGTACATACTTGGAAAATTAATAGAATTAAGTGAAAGACACTTCTGAAGTCTCCAAATGTCTTAATAAGTAGTTCTTCAATTTACTGTCTTAAATATGTCTCAACAAAGTTAACAGAATTCTTTACCTTCACAAAACTGGTCACTAAATTTACTCCATTTAATGCTGTTTTCCATGCTAATAAAGTCATTTTCAAAATGAATGTCACAATATTGCACAGTGAATTGGTAAATTTTGATTCTATTTTTATGCCATATTTTCCCTAACACTTATCTCCATGCATCAGTGACTTGTGTTAAAAGAGATGAACAAAGTGTGTTCAACAAAGTATGTAACGTTAGAATTTCCATAGTTGCAGAAGTTTAGGATATTCTCAACATCCTAATATAATCATGTCTTGTGTATTTATAAAATTATTGATATTAATTGGAAACATGCTTTATGCTAATGATCATTCTAAGTTATTTCAGAATTAGCAAGCCTCTTTTTTTAAGTTCAGAAATCTGCCATAAGGCTTCATCATACTAAATGTGCAGAATTACCAATATAACTTCAATTATAAACAGCTACTTAATTATGTTACTAAGAAGCAAAATTAACTTCCTATAACTTGTTTGTATTTTTATGACGTTAAAATGCATTTTTATACAGTGGCACTTCTACTTAGTGCTTTTCTATTCAATATAATAAATGAATGAATTACAATTTGCATCAATTCTTAATTTGTATATTATTGACATTTGGCCTGAACAATTCCTTTGTTAGATAGGGCATGTGTCATGAATATAAAAAAACCTAATAACATCTTTGATTATTACCTATTCAATGTCCACAGCAATTCCTTAGACTTCTTAAAAAAATAATCTGGATTGAATTTGTTCTTTGACAGTTTCAAACATGTGTTATTCAATCTGCTTACTTTCATGGTCAACTCTTCATTTTCTCTACCCCACCCCTATCGATTCCTCCTCCTCTCAAGTCCCTTTCCACATTTATGTCTTTTTGTTTTGTTTTGTGACACATTGAATTTATCATTAGTTTGGAGCTATCTGATAGATCCTGGGTGAGCTTACCAGTGGGCATAGCACCGAAGAAAATAAATCTCCTTATCACATAATCCATAAATGGCCAACAGTTGAGGAGGGAGGAGTGAGCTCCTTTCCAACGCCCATCTGACTATTGACAAGCACAGTCTTGTGCAGGCCCATTGACGTTTGCCTGAGTAGTTCTGAAATCGTAATTGCAATAGCTGTGGGATGCCCTGAAGAAATTCAGAGCCCTTCTTCCTACCTTCTGGATCTCTCGCTTTTTATTTTTCTGCCTCTTCTTCCATTATGTTTCCTGAAACTAAGAATGAGTGATATAAATATCCTGTTTAGGGCTATGTGCTCACCAACCACGTATGCTATGCTCAGCGCCTTGTCCAGCCATGAGTCTGCATTTATTGCCATTCATAATTTGGAGACTTTCCTAATTAAGGCAGTGAGTAACATTTGCCTGTGGGAATAAAACATAAATTTAGAAGGCAATATTCTGAACTCAGTAGGTTTTTATGTCTTTCTTTTGACAGGAGAAGATTAAAAAAAAAAAAGTACTCAGACTTTCCCTGACTTCCAGAGAGAATCTCAAAACCATTGTTTTTAGAGTGACTTTCTGAACATTTTTGAAGCCACCCTGAGAACAGAGATGCAATCTCCCCAAAGTCAGGGCCACTATTACAGTATCTCTCTTGCCTCCCAGTAGAATAACATCAGTACAGTTAAATGTTTTTTTATTTTGTTTGTTTGTTTGAGCCAGGGTTTCTCTGTGTAGCTTTGGTGCCTGTCCTGGATCTAGCTCTGTAGACCAGGCTGGCCTTGAACTCAGAGAGATCCTCCTGACTCTGTCTCCAGAGTGCTGGGATTAAAGGCACGCACCACCACCGCCTGGCACAGTTAAATATTGAAAACAAGAGCATAGTCTACTGCTGAAGCACCCAGAATGTGCCCATTTCCACCTAAAGTAAGAGACTAGATGGTATACTTCCATATATTCTTATCAACTGACTCTCCTTTCCCAATCAACTATGTCTCTTTCAATTATTTTATTTCATTTATTATTTCAATTTTACCTCATTATTGTGTTCTAGTATTGTTTTCTATTCAATTCTAGTTATCTGTAGATTTAAAATTTGTAGTGGCCTCAGGGGATGATATATTCCTGTAACCTTTGCCTGGTCCCCATCAGGCTGCAAAAGTGAAGCTTTTACTGTCTGTGTGCAGAAGAATTGCCAGGCTCCTGACAAACACACCCTTAGCTCTGCTGCCTTCTTTCTTTGGCCTTTTTGTCAGAGGCCATGATCCAGATCCTCTTCATGTGTCTCTTTGGAAATCTCATTAAAGGGGGAGTAAGATGAAAATTTGACATTTTCTTCCATACTGATTTATTGTTTAGTGATTTTTTTTATACTGAGATCACCATCCTTTCCTAACCCAAAGGCTCAGGCCCTATAATACATGGGCCTTTTGCAGGAAGCTTGCCAGACCTGCCCCTAGAATGGCACACCTTCCATGGGCACGCAGAGCAAGGTGTGTCCAGTATTTCTTGTGGTTTTAGCCTCATCTCTATATGAATCTTCAGTTGATTAAAAGCTTGACTCTTTGCCTTTTTTCTCCATAAAGTGACCTACTTTATTTCTTTTTAACTTTTTTTATTTTATAATTTAATTTAATTTTACATATCAGCCACAGATTCCTTTGTTCTCCCCCCCACCCCCCACTCCCTCCTTCCCCCCAGCCCAGCCCCCATTCCCATCTCCTCGAGGACAAAACTCCCCTGAGGATTGGGTTCAACCTAGTAGATTCAGTCCAGACAGGTCCAGTCCCTTCCTCCCAGGCTGAGCCAAGTGGCCCTGTATAAACCCCAGGTTTCAAAGAGCCAACTCATGCACTGAGTACAGGACCCGGTCCCACTGCCTGGATGCCTCCCAAACAGATCAAGCTAATCAACTGTCTCACTTATTCAGAGGGCCTGATCCAGTTGGGGGCTCCTCAGCTATTGGTTCATAGTTCATGTGTTTCCATTCGTTTGGCTATTTGTCCCTGAACTTTATCCAACCGTGGTCTCAACAATTCTCGCTCATACAAACCCTCCTCTTTCTCACCAACTGGACTTCTGGAGCTCCACCTGGGGCCTGGCCGTGGATCTCTGCATCCGGTTCCCTCAGTCATTTGATGGGGTTTCTAGCACAACAATTAGGGTGCTTGGCCATCCTATCACCAGAGTAGGTCAGCTCAGGCACTCTCTCAACTACTGCCAGTAGTCTATTGTGGGGGTATCTTTGTGGATTTCTGTGGGCCTCTCTAGCACTTTGCTTCTTCCTATTCTCATGTGGTCTTCATTTATCATGGTCTTTATTCCTTGTTCTCCCTCTCTGTTCTTGATCCAGCTGGGATCTCCCGCTCCCCTAAGCTCTCTTTCCCTCGACCCTTGCCCCTCATTATCCCCACTCACGTCCATGTTGTTCATGTAGATCTCATCCATTTCTCTGTCATTGGGCGATCCCTGTGTCTTTCTTGGGGTCCTGTTTTCCAGGTAGCCTCCCTGGAGTTGTGAGTAGCAGTCTAGTCATCTTTGTTTTACATCTAGTATCCTAGTGAGTACATACCATGTTTGTCTTTCTGAGTCTGGGTTACCTCACTCAGGATGATTTTTTTCTAGATCTATCCATTTGCCTGCAAACTTCACGATGTCATTGTTTTTCTCTGCTGGGTAGTATTCCATTGTGAATATGTACCACATTTTATTTAACCATTCTTCAGTTGAAGGGCATCTAGGTTGTTTCCATGTTCTGGCTATTACAAACAATGCTGATATGAACATAGCTGAGCAAGTGTCCTTGTGCTATGACCGAGCATTCCTTGGGTATATGCCCAAGAGTGGTATAGCTGGATCTTGGGGGAGATGGATTCCCAATTTTCTAAGAAAGCACCATATTTATTTCCAAAGTGGTTGTACAAGCTTGCATTCCCACCAGCAGTGGAGGAGAGTTCACCTAGCTCCACATACTCTACAGCATAAGGTGTCTTTTTTTTTTTTTTTTTTTAACTTCGGCTCTATTGAGGTACTTTGGTGTTCAGCAGCTAAACTCAGTGTCCTGGTCCTTGTGAGAACCTGACAGTCTGTCAGCATGCATTTTTTGCAGTCTTGGCCTGGCTCTGCTTGTCTCCATGGCTCTTCACTGACATTAGATATTTTCCTTCAGTTTTTTAATCTGAATTTTTGAAAGTTTTTCTTCCCCAGCAGAACTGTGGTTCTATACAGAAGGGCAATTTCTATGTAATATCTTCCCTTAAAAACCTGGAAAGTTCAATTGAATACTTCTGATTATGCTTCATCTAGACAATTTACTTGCTGTGGATGGTCTTTCTGTACACTGTGAATATGTGTTGCTCTCACTGGTTGATAAATAAAGCTATTTTGGCCAACAGCCAGGCAGAATAAGGTCAGGTGGTACAATCAAACTGGAGATGAAGAAGGGCAGAGTCTGTGCAGATGCCAGCAAGCCACTGAGGAAGCAAGACATGTAAAATGAAGTAACAAGTCATGAACCATTGTGGCAAAGCACAGATAAGAAATCTGGGTTAATTTCAATGTTAGAGCTAACTAGCGATAAGCCTGAGCCATCAGCCAAACATATATAATTAATGTAAGCCTCTGAGTGATTATTTGGAAATGTCTGTGGGACTGGGCAGGACAGAGAAAAGCCTCTGGTTACATTTACTTATTTGGGGGCTGTAAAAATTAGTTTCAAGTGTATTTAAAAATATATATGGCTTTGTTTCCAAAATCCTTGCTATACTAAGTTCCATTAGTGAGAACAAAAGAGAATTGATGATAAGCTTAGCAATTAACAGGCTCCTGTTTGTGCACCTTGTCCTAATCTGGTTGTACATCTCTTCTCCACCTGCTCTTCTGCATGGATATCTAATACTAACTGAATGGCTTGCTCAAGATGTCAAGTCTCTATGCACAGTGCAAGTCCCTGAATTCAGCTGAATAGCCAGAGATGATGTAGTTATGAATTATCACCATTATCATTAGACAAAGAACTATAAAATGAATAAAATTCTAGTATTTATTTACTATTTGGTGATTGTAGTTAATAATATTGGATCCTTTACTTAAAATTTGCCAAGAATAATAGATGTCACCTCCCCCTAATACATATATAGGAACAGAGTTTTCTCTCTGATAGAAACATATATCTAGTGATCAAATTAATGGATTATCAAGTAAACTCAAGTACAATTTCCTTTCATGTATGACTAATATTTTTACAAGATATACTATAAATACCTTCTAAAAATTCAACTAGGAGTCTGGGTAAAAGATAATTCCATTAAAATATGTACTATCATATCATTGAGAAATGATGTATGTACAGGGATATAAAATCAACTTTAAAGACAAAATTCTAGGTAGGTTGATGGTGCAATGATTATTTAACACGTGATGCTCTAGATTTAGTTCCTAGTACTTAATATCTTGAAAAGTGGAAGTTCTGACAGTACTCACGAGCCTGTCATGGTGGTGAGCACCTGTAATCTCAGCACTTGGGAGACAGAGGAAGGCAAATCTCTGTGAGTTCGAGGCCAGCCTGGTCTACAAAGTGAGTTCCAGGACAGCCAGGGCTACACAGAGAAACTCTGTCTCAAAACAAGCAAACAAAAGATGAAGAACAAATGTTCTGCTCAGGGAATCCTGAAGAAGATGGCAAGGAAAGATTGTAGAAGTCAGAGGGGATTGAGGACACCAGGAGAACATGGCCCACCAATCAACTAAGCAAGGCTCATATGAGCTCACAGACCGAAGTACCAGGCATGAGAGATGCATGAGTCTGCACCAGGTCCTCTGCATATATGTGACAGCTGTTAGCTTGGTGTTTTTGTGGAACTCCTAATAGTGTGTTTCTAACTCTTTTGCCTGCTCTGGGGACTCTTCCTCCTACTGGATTGCGTTGTGGAGTCTCAGTGTGAGGGCTTTTGTCTGGTCTTATTGTATCTTGTTTTGTCCTATTTGGCTGATATCTCTTGGAGGCCTGCTCTTTTCTGAAGGGAAACAGAAGGGGAGTGGATCTGGATAAGAGGGGAGGTGGGTGGGGGAGAGTTGGGAGAAGTGGAAAGAGGGGAAATTAGGGTCAAGATGTATTATATAAGAGAAGAATCTATTTTCAACAATAAAAAATAAGAAACTAAAAAAAAGAGAACAGATATACTTGAGAAATATAGATTGTGTTATCAAGAGCTTATCATACTAAGATCTCTTATTAGTATCAAGTCAGGAGAAAGTACGGGATTCATTTTGCTAGATAGAATGCAAAGTAATAATTTCTTAAAATAAAAAAATACATGCATTTCTGTGATTTTTGCATATGTTTTATTATGTATCCATTGTTGAATATTTAAATTGGACTAGTTAGCATTTATCTAACCCAAAAATATTTATCCTGTTTCCTTGTGGAAAGAGCATTGAAGAGGGCTATGTCTGGAGAGCTAGCTCAGCAATTAAGAACATTGAAGAATCTCACTTTCAGTTACTTTGAATTGTATAAAGTATTATTAACAACAGCCACTTCACGCAACAAATATCAAACTCCATTCTCCTCTGTAGCATTGCATCCATTGACCAAAGCCTCCCTTTTTTTTGACTCTGATCCACTTCTGTGGTAATTAACACTCTACTCTGTTTTCATAGGACTGTATATTTTAGGCTCCACAATTTTAGTTCCCATACATGAGGTCACATGATATTTGTCTCCACCAACGATAATCTACCATGAAGATTTATTAACTAGTGGTCAAGAACAAGGATGGCAATGAAGTGTCATGGCAACATCGACCTCAGTGAGCAACCAGCAGCCTTCACTAAGGCTGAAAAGTTAGAAAATTCAGGGAGAGGGCTTGCAGGGCTGAGATTTCCTCTGTAAAGGGAAGAGTACTGGCCCAATATGGGTCCCTCCATTTCCTAAAGATGAGGTCCTGTGGAGCTAGGATTAAGTTTTCATGGGAGAAAGGGAGCTAACCAATTGGTGCTGGCGTTCTTCATGGACTACACTGAAGCTGATTATCAATGGGTAAGAAAACTGTCACAACCCACAGCGGGTGGCCAAGGGAAGCACACAGAGGAGCGATTTTAACAAGTCAGGGAACAAAAGGGAATAAAGAGCTTCTTTAGTCTCTCAATCTGTGCTTTCTAACAGCTCCCAAGAGGCAGAGCCAAAGCAGTGAGGAGAAGTGTGGCTTACATGGACCCCTCCCTAACACAGAGAAGTATACAGAAGCCAGGGCTTAAAGAGCACAAAGCTTTTTATGCCACCCAGAGGAACCAATGGATTACAAACTTTCAAACTTGTAGTGAATATCCTTTCTGTAGAAGTCTATTTTAATGGAGAGCATTACTATAATTAAATATGGAAAAGAAAACAAATTTGATACTATGCTCTCTAAATTTCAAATGTGTACGTGCTGATTGTCATGGAAAGCGGAGATTAAGAAACAGAAAAAGTGTGAACATGAAGAAACAATAGAAGAATAGTTTGTAAATACGTAAATACTAGATTTTTCTGGTTATCTTTATTTTAAAGTAGTGAAAAACTTACATAGTTCCAAAGTTAACTTACAGAGAAAATATATTCACTAAAGCCCCCTTTCTATCTCTATCCCCAGCCTGGCACCTCCTTTCCAAAGATTTAGGGCAATTTTCTTATTTTTATTATAAGCAAGCATATTTCTACATGTACAACCCCCTCCCTATGACATGAATAACAATATACAATGTGAAAAATAAATGAATAAAAATTCAGTTTGTATTTTTCTCTTTTATATGCTCTTAAGTATGTCTAATATTTTAAATATAAAATTTATCATTAAAAGTCCAATAACCTTGACTGACATTTTGGACTGAATAGAAGTAGATTATCTTAACTAAATTCTATCTTAAAAATTCTCTGGCCTTGGGTATAGATTATTAAGAAGTGAGCCACATCTTTTAACAGAGAGACATAAAGATGATATCTGGCTGATACAGGGATGTGTTTTAATTAATTTCTACCTCTATGGAAGAAAAGAGAATATTGAGCAAATATTATACATAAACTAAAAATATAACTTTAGTTTTCATAGGCAAACTTTTGCTTCCAAGAGTAAAAATAGTTGAGGATAAGAAACACATTGAAAAAAAAAAAAGCAAGAAAAACCCCACCTGATCTGAAAGTACACACAGAGGAATCTAAGAATAACATGAACACATATGTTATATGCAGTTAATCAAGCAAATTATCAGACAAAAATGCTAAGTATCCCTCACTGAATTCTCATTTGCTTCTAAATGGAGTTTTTCTGAGCTCAGCTTCCTTCTAACTGGCTATGAGCAAGTAAGGACTAGAGAATGGATACAAAGTATAATTTTGAGTAATTCCCCTGAGAGTATCTGTACAGTTCACATTTCCTTTCCCACTTAAAAATTATCTTGGTTAAAGAACACCATTTTTTGACTAACCCATAGAATATATGTTAACACTTATCACAGATATTATATATCATACTCTCACAAATATTTTTTTAGCCCATCATCTTTAAAAGATCTGAAACAAATTCTCTAATTATAGTTCCTAACTCTATTTTTGTAAACTTTCTAACAACCCTACTGAGAGTTTAATTATAAATATTCACTGGACACTCCTGGGGATTATTCTAGCACAACATGCTCCCTTCCCCTTTGGCTTTTTTGATGTGCTAATATAAAATGGCAAAAATTAGATGTAGTCTAGAGACAGAGCATGAGAATAAGTTCTTAGCCTACTGTTTCAAATATGAAATGCAATATGAGAATTTGAAGGAAGACATTTGAAAGATTCATGGCAAATTGAAAAAGTCAGCCACCCATAGGAAAAGCAAAAATTTCTACCAGAGTGTGGAAGAACACATCTGTAATCACTCAGAAGGTGGAGGAAAAGGAGAAGGGAGCTCAGGTTAGTCTTGGCTACATAGCCAGGTGACTTCATCTTGGGTTACTGGAGACTCCATCTCAAAAAGCCAGAAAAAAAAAATAGTTGTAGATACAGCTTGTGCAGTGCTTCCCTACTACTTGAGCGTCTCATTCTTTATCTTTGACCTGGTTAATTTGAACCATATATGATTTTATGATACACATGAAACATTTGGAACTATGTCTGACATAGGAATACCTAAATATCTCCTTAATTTTCATCCCTTTGAATTACTTTATTCAAAACTGTTTTGATGTCGCTGTGTGGTAAAAAAAGCTTTTGAAAAATAAATGAAAAAATATTAGTTAAATAAAAAACTGAACTTAAAAAAAACTTTTGAAACTTTGGATGCCTACAAGTCATATTCATTAAGTTGTTTATTAATGATGAGTGATTTGTATTTTCACTTAATGTGAAATTCTAGGTTGTGAATTATTTTCCTTTAATCTTTTGAAAGTGCTAATTCATTGTCATCTTGGGTCTGGAACTCTTAAGGAAAATATATTATTACCACAATTTTATTTAATAATTATGCTCTCTAAACATTTTAAATTTCATTTCTGCAAAGTATTTTTAAATACATTTTTTATTGTTTGAGAATTTCATACATGTATGCATTTTAAATTTTCTTTTTCTTTTCTTTTTTTTCTGTTTTACATACTAACCACAGATCCCCTTCTCTTCCTTCCTCCTGCCCCCCAGCCGTCACTCCCCAACTCCCACCCCCCTCATTCCCTTCTCTGACAAGGTAGTGCCTCCCATGGAGAGTCAGCAGAGCTTTGTACATTTAGTTGAGGCAGGTCCAAGCCTCTCCCCCTGCATCAAAGATGTGCAAGGTGTCCCACCACAGGTAGTGGGCTCCAGCTCATGCACCAGGGATGAATTCTGATCCTACCACCAGGGGCACCTTAAGCAGATCAAGCTATACAACTTGCTTATGCAGAGGGCCTAGAGGGATGACTCAGCCAAAGTATTGGCTCACAAACAAAAATGTAAGAGTTCAGTTCCTAGCATTTTAAATTTCTAATTCAATGTAATATAAAAATTTATTATAATGTCACTATATTTGTTCTTAATTTCTACTTTTTCAATATGAATCATTTCATTTGCTTTTCTTTCAATTCTAGAGAGCATATCTTCATTATTCCTTATATAGCTCTTCATCTGAAGTTTTATTTCTTTATGTATTTCCAATTTCTTATAATAGGCTGGATCTCTTTTTCCTCTTGGAGTTATGGGGCCAATTAGAAAATGCAGCATTAGTAGACTGATGAAAGAAAGCCTATTCTTGGCCAGAGCATAAGAGAATCAAAGAGAAAGACTCTTCAATCCACTTCTAAGCCCTTACAAAGGCTGACAATCTTTCTGAGAGGGAAGAGGCAGTGGGGAGGATTTTAATTAGCGATCAGGAGAACTCTTTCTGGCTTATCCTGGAATGGAGTTAGCTGGATTCATTTCAGACACAGGAAAACATTTCCTTTGATCCTTGTGTGAATGTTTCCTGTGCAAGCCAGAAGCTCATCCACCAAGATGGTGCTCTTGGGTAAGAATTTTACTAGGATAATGGATTACAATGGGTGCTCACAAATCTAGAGATGCGTAGTAAGTCAGAAGGGCATCCCTTTGGCTGAAATGGACTGTCTCAAGATCAATCCTGCATTTTTGTTTGTTTGTTGTTGTTGTTTTAGCAGCAGCCAGGTCCTAGGATGTTGGTTTTGGTGTCTTATGTTAGGAGCACATCTTATCCGATACTGAAGACTGGCTGGTAAAAACCATTTTCTCAAGCTTGCTGGGGCTATTTATCTGGTGTCATCTCAGTGTTTCTATTTCAGCCGTCTCCACTTTTCTCTCATGCTCTATTTATTTATTTGTTTGTTTGTTTTGGTTTTTTGAGACAAGGTTTTTTTTCGTGTCACAGTCCTGTCTGTCCTAGAACTCACTCTGTACTCCAGGCTGGCCTCGAACTCAGAGATCCACGTGCCTCTGCCTCCCGAGTGCTGGAATTATTAAAGGCATGTGCCACTACCGCCCAGCTGCTCTACTTCTTGGAAGTATTTTCTTTTTTTCTCAGGAACCCAATGTCCTGTTCATTCTTTGATGTACATATTGTACTACTTCTTTTGTGATGTAGACTTAAGCTATGGTTTTTACCTTGTACCTCTCTCATTTCCGTATATCTCTATTCTTGTTTCACATAGTGGTTCTCTCTGTCTCTCTTGATATACTTATTAGGATAGTTGAATTTCTTGGTCTTTTCGTAATATTTTTGTTCTAGATGATGTAGAGTGTATGAAGATGTTCACCTGTCCAAAGGCAAAGCTGAGTTCAGACTTAGAAGACTTTTCAGCAGTATTTAAGAAAGTCTTTAAGAAGGCTTTGTAGTGGGTAGCTGTTCCAGCTTTGACTTGAAAGTACTAACCCCAGTGAGGATTCCAGTAACTGTCACACCTACCTATGGCCTGCCCCTGAGGTGGGGCCTAGATGGGAGCCCTTAAGACCTGAGATCTGGATATGTCGGCTCTCTTGGTTCCTGGTGATCCTGGATGCTGGATGGTAGACCAAGCAACTTCTCCAGAGAACCCAGCTGGACTGCATCTCACCTCTTCTGGATCCTGTAACCAGCCCCTTTACTAGCTGTAAGTTACCCGCCCCCAAGATAAAGCTCCTTTTTAACTATGCGGAGTTGCCGTAATAAATCCTCCAATAAGGCTTACTTCTTATTTTTAATTCTTTCTTGTTTGTTTCATTATGGCATTTTTATATGTCTATGTCATTGTACTTTGCTCAAATTTACTACATCTCATGGACCCTCAAGGTCCTTCTTCTCCCTCCCCATTTAGTTCTACCTTCCATATAGGCGAGAAGGTTCTCAATATTTGCCTTTCATACCTAATATCACACTCTCCTGTATCCTTTTACTCCTTTAGAATGAAAGTCATTACATACTCTCTTTTATTTTCATGGAATGTTTGTAAGTGAATATATATGGGGATATATGTGTACATATATATATTCAAAACTAAATTCCTTATATGAAAGAAAATGCAATTGTGTGTGTATATGTGTGTGTATATGTGTGTGTGTGTGTGTGTGTGTGTGTGTGTGTGTGTGAGAGAGAGAGAGAGAGAGAGAGAGAGAGAGAGAGAGAGAGAGAGAGAGAGAGAGAGAGAGAGAAACTGGTTCATTTTGTTTAAAACTATTAGCTCCAGTTCTAATTATTTTGCTGCAAATGACATAATTTAATTACTATTTATAGTTGGGTAAAATTCCACTGTGTTTCTGTACTACATTTCCTTTTCCATTCATCTATTGGTAAACATTTATACTGGTGCCATATCTTGGATACTGAATACTACAACAATAAGCATAGCTGTGCAAGTGTCTCTATGATATGCTGGCTTAGACCAGCAACATTTTAATGGAAGAATATATATGCAAAATGGGAACATTACTGGGATGGTATTTGTGGATATGATATGTTTTGCTGTTTTCATTGAGTTTGGGTTTGTTTTACTCATATAGAGATGTAAAGTAATCACAGGGTATTAGCCTAAATCTTTCCCCCCAGACCTCACCTGAAAAAAAAAAAACCCAGTATTTGAAAATTTACCTCCTTTGTCCTTGATTCACAGTATTCTATTACAACAATTAGACTCAATGTGTGTGTGTGTGTGTGTGAGAGAGAGAGAGAGAGAGAGAGAGAGAGAGAGAGAGAGAGAGAGAGAGAGACAGAGAGAGAGAGAGAGAGAGAGAGAGAGAGAGCAGAGAGAGAGAGAGAGAGAGAGAGAGAAAGTGAAATATATGTATGAGTGTGTGTGATTGTGTGTATTTGTGTATGTTTGTATAATGTGGCACCCAAACAGTTCTACAAGTGTTTTACAAAAAAGAAAATCAGATAGTGATGGATTTGCCTGTAACCTGTTGAATATAAAAAAATAATGAGTTCTTATTCATCTTAACATAGTTATTAACAAGTCTATTAATTTTGCATACCATAGAAAATTATTTGTGGCTAATAACTTGTCAATTTCCTCAAAGAATAAAGGAGGGAAAATGAAGTCTTGGAATAGACAACAACAACAAAGGGCAATTCTTGAAACTGTAGAAGTCATTGCCATAAATTCAGAACAGATGGCTCCATGCATTAGTATTGCATTATGCAGATATTAAATTATGAGAAATAATTGATTGACTGTAAAAAAAAAAACTATCTGTTTGACTCAGTGTTTGGGGAATATATGTATAAAAATTTAAAAACCAAGTGGATTGTTTTAGAGGTCAGTGAATCTTGCATGTTAAACCAGACAGGCATAGGCTTAATAGTGCAAAAATTCCAAAGAACTCTTGGAAATAAAATGGCTCTAACAGCAGCTACAAAAGAATAGTTGGTTAAGGAAACATGAAAAAAAGTAAGATGAGAAGAGAATGTCTAAGAAAATCAGTGGTCTAAAAAAGTTATCCATCAATTTCAATCAAGATGCAAAGGCTTAATTAATATATCTTCATGCTATTTCTATGGAAAAAAGACATGGGAATCTGATGCTTGGGGGAAACTGAAATGTATACTCAGCACCTTTACTGTGAATTGTTTTGTCTACTGATATGAGCAGGAAGTTGCCCTTGACTGTTAGAACTGATGTCTATGGCAGTTAAGGGTTGAACACAATGCCCCTACACATGAAACTGTAAATACAGAAACAAGTGGGCTGTTCTTTGAAACAAGTTTAACTCCATGAAAGCAAAGAAGAGAAGTCCCTTTCTGAAACCTCAGCAGCTTTGGATACTCTTGACTCATTGTCAAGTGAGTCTGGCTTAGTTATTCTGAAAACTGTCTACCCACACCTTCATTTCCACCTGAACTACATTTTCAACATCATACCCACAGAGAGCAGGATTTGCAAGCCAAGTGCACTGAGGACCTCTAGGACCTAGCTGTTCCTTTTCCTTGTAAGTCAGGCTGTAAAGTGAAGTCACCTGTTGCTCTCAACTCTAGTGCCATCAGGGGTATAATTGGTATTTGGAGCTGTTTATTTCAGCCTGGTTAACACTCTCCAGAGGACGGCCTGCCAGGGGAAGTGTTCACTTAACAATGAAGGATGGGAATGTCAATGGGGCAAGAGTTCATTGCAGATTTGACAGGACCCGAAATGCAGTAATAGCATTGTTTGCCATGTGCCTTTCACTCATTTTCTTACACTCACCCAAACTCCTGCCATGTGCTCTCAACCTTTGTCTGCATTTCAAACCGTGTTGCCATCACGATGTCAACACCATAGCAGGAGGTCTATAGATCTTCCGAAGACAGGAAGTGTGGGGATTTAAATGTATTTAAAGGACTGGGAATAGGATACCACATGCATACACAACAGGACAGTTCAATCTAGATCATGACATGTGTGTGAAAATCTCGGTTAAATAGAGAAGATTTTATTTAAAATTTGAGTCTTAGGATTTGCTTAGACAGTTTGCCTCTGAATAAATATTTAAACTGTTTAATATTTAAATAAATATTCACTGATGCAACCAATATTTAACCCACATTTTGGAGAAATTGTTAGATAAAGCAATTATTTCTCCCTTTTAAAAAAAAAGCCTTGCATTGTACTTCAGGTATCACAATAATCACTCTAAATCTGTTTCTGAACTCCAGGAAGGAACTGGAGACTGTTGTTCAGGTTCACAGCCAAGCAATCCTATTTGAAATACTACAAATGTCATTACTGCACAAGGGGTAGAGATATATGTCCATTTTTATTTACTAGTCCATTCATTATTTTTAAATTTAAGAAAGAATAAACCATATAAGCAAATTTGGGTATAGTGTACCATACAAGCAATGGTACCTGAATTTCATCCCTAGCACTCAGGTAAAAATTTAGGCAAATGACAGGTACTTGTAATCCAAGTGCTGGAGAAACAGAGATAGTGGGATCCTAGGGGATCACTGGGCAACCAGTGTAAGCACATCAGCAAGTCCTAAGTCCAAGTGATAGATCTTATCTCAAAAACAAGGCAGATAACTCCTGAGGAATGGCATCCAATGTAGACTTCTGGCCTCCATACCTACATGCACCCATTTACACATACTCCTAAACATAAGAACATGCACCATAACACACATGCACACACACACACACACACACACACACACACACATACAAATAGACACACACAAGAAAGAAATCACAATAATAAAGTGTACTCCCAAATTTATAAATTAAAATGTGAAATTTGTTCAATAACTTCCTAAAAGCAACTACCTGTTCATTTTAAATAGCTCATTTGCTTGCTTTACTTGCATTTTAAATGCCATAATGTAATATTATAAATATAATATAGCATGAATTCTAGAAACAATAAAAATATAATGCCAGGGTGATTGGGTATTTAAACTCAAATGCAAATATTGCATGTACAGGGGAATTAGCTGGAACTAAGATGTCTTCCTTGTTTCTTAAATGGGAGACAAAATCCCATGAATCACATTAACTGGCCTAATTTTTGTAAATTTCCGTTTGATAAAAGTTATTTATAAACAAGATTACCAGTTAATCACCACAGGACATGTCTGTTAGAAAGTAACTGTTTTCTGCCTTTCGCTTAATATATAACACATGTTGACTTAGGCATGAAATGGGTTGACAGCTTTAGCTACAGTGCTTTTCTGGGAGTGGATACGCCATGACAAGAAAATACCCCATACGGCAGCACAGAAAATAGATGTGACATTTATTTAAGACAAAATTCTGGGATGTAGTGGGTAATAGGCACAAGGATATGATCATCTGTCAAAAGAGAAAGTGCAGTGACCTAGAGTGAACAAGATTGTGTTTCATTCACTTTTCTGTGGTTAAAGAAATGGCTGTACCTATGTAAAATTGGAGTGTGAACCAAGCAGCCCATTTGATGACTGAAGACTTGCCCATTACACATGGACCTTGAATGGGAGACAGAGATGAAAAAAATAGACCTTAGAAATGTGTCTTAGTTTATTTCTTCTGCTTCGATTGTTCTGGCTCTGTCATTGAGAGCTCCTAACTTTTACAGAGTTACCATTTGTTCTCTTTGTTCCAGAAGTCTAATGTGCTAATTCACTGTTTTAGTCTGGCAGGCTTTTGTGTTTATGCTGGGTGATGGAAACAGGACGAGTGACCCAGGTTTTAGAGGTCATCATCTGTGATGGGAAGGGTCACATTAGTAATTTATCTATTTTTTATCACCTATTATATGTAGCTGCTCACTCATTATTTTTAATGTTGACCAATGTTTACAGAACCCTCCATAGTCCTCAGACTCTGGTTACGTTTGTTGTGCTCTCAACTTTTAAGAGATGAATTTTCTTATATTTAACATATGAGTAAGATCATGTGATATTTATGTTTCTGTGTCTATTTCTCTTAGCATAACCATCTCCAGTTACATCCATGTAGGTACAAACAACATGGGTCATTTCATTTTGTGGCTAAATGGTATGCAGTTTGTATTTGTACCTTACTTATTTATTCATTGACCCATTTAGATTGTTTTATATCTTTACTGTTGTGAATAATTCAACAGTGAATATGGATATGCAAGTATATCTTTGATTTCCTGATGATTCTTTCAGATTATTGGGGCAAAGATATTTCCTCATCTATGATATGACTATTGGCATCATGGAATGTAAGTCTGATGATCCACAGAATGCTTGACCCTGTGGTCATGCAATGAAATATAAAGAAGAAAATGAATGTTTGGTCTATGGAAATCACCTTGCTCTTCACACTCCCTACTAGAAGAAGATGGAGAGTACCACAGAATGCTCATCTTGGGTTCTAGTGATGAACTTCTTCCTGGCTTCCAATCCCTGTGGTCTGGAGAGGGTGGTAGAGTACATTGGAGGTGGAAAGTTAGTTGGTGGCAGGATTCCAGTGAAGCAGATGCCAAAAGTGCTGGGGAGAAATCCTCAGTGATATATCAACTTTTTCATCACACAGTAAATAACCCTTCACTCATGATCCTGTAAGGAAATCCTCAAAATTTGTTGGTTTACCAAGTTGGATTTGGGTAGAACCACTTCTTTAGTCTTTTATTGATGCTCTATCTAGGGTAAATAAATAGCTTTCTAGATATGTACCCAGAAGTCAGGTTGCTAGGTCATATGATGGCTCAGATTTTAAGTGTATAGAACACTCTATACTGGTTTCATAGTGGCTGTGTCTCTTTACATTCTTATCAACAATGTTGGGTTCTCCATAGCTGCTACTTTTATTGTTTTATTAATAAATAAATTCAGAAGTCAGATACTAGGGTGTAAACCTGATAGATCCATAGAGTGAAGGAGAGACGATCAGCTGACCCTCCTCTCCACCTTCCCAGATTGAAAAGGTTGACGAATATTTCCAAGCTCCTTCATATTCCTCCATACATCTCTCTATCTTCATCTGGATTGCTCAGAAAATTCTATGGTTTATTTTGGCCAACTGAACAAGGACTCTGCCCTTCAAATCAAGGTTTAACTCCATTGGTGGTCTTAGAGTGACAATACAAACAAATCTCCCACAACAGTTCCCATTTCTCCATATCCTTGCCAACATTTTGTTTTTGTTTTTGTTTTTCAAGACAGGGTTTTTCTGTGTAGCTTTGAGCCTTTCCTGGAACTCACTGTGTAGCCCAGGCTAGCCTTGAACTCACAGAGATCTGCATGCCTCTGCCTCCTGAGTGCTGGGATTAAAGGCATGCGCCACCACTGCCCAACCCTTGCCAACATTTAAGTGTAAAAAAATCATCCACACAAATATGAAGGGATATTTTTTCAGAATATTTAATAATGACATTTATTTTATATGCCTTATTATTGAAAATAGATTATTCTCTCATACAATACATCCTAACCACAGTTTTCTCTCCTTCAACTCCTCCCAGATCCCTCTCCCACAGATCTACTTCCCCTCCATCACAACTCTAGAAAAGAGCAGGCCTCCAAGAGATAACAGCCAAACATGACAAAACAAGATACAATAAGACAAGGCTAAAGCCCTTCTATCAAGGCTGGACAAGGAAACCCAATAGGAGGAAAAGGGTCTAAGGAGTAGACAAAAGAGTCAGAGACATATCAGCTCCAACTTTGGGGAGTTGAAGGGATATTTCATTGAGGGTTTTTTGTTTGTTTGCTTGTTTCTCTGATGCTTAATGATGTTGTAGCTCTTTTTGTGTTTGTTAACTATTCATTTGTCTTTTTTGAGAAACATCTATACATGTATTTGACCATTTTCTTGAGTAATTTAAATTTGTTATTCAGTTGTAGGAGATGCTTATATATTTTGCATACAATTCCCTATTTGATAAATGTTTGCAAATGTTTCCTTCCACTGTATATGTTGCTTTTTCTTTTCTTTTTTTAAATTTTATTTATTACTTGTCTCTTTTACATCATGTATCTTAATCCCATTCATCTCTGTGACCCTTCTGATCTGCCCTCTGCATTTTCACCCTTTCCCTAGAATAAAATAAAATAAAATTTAAGAGAAAAGAAAAAAGAAAAATCTCATTATGGAAGCTGTGGTTTGACACAGTGAGTCAGCTATAAACCCTTTTATTCATATATCTTAATGGCAAGTGTTCATTGAAAAGAGTCATTGGTCTGGTTCAAAGCCTCTGGTTTTGTCTACACCATCAATACTGGGCCCTCACTGAGGCTCCTCTTGGCTATCCTATTGTTGCTCTGTGTCATGGAGATCCTGCAGCTTTGGGTCTACAGGACTTTCTCCTTCATGTGCCTCCAGCAGATCATAGATGGGATGAATGTTGTGGTGGACCAACTCATAACCCTATTTTGGGGCCTGGGTAGTTACAGGGTTTGTCAGCCTAACAGCTCTCCCCTGTCCTCAGGACCAGGATGAGTTCTCCATTGCTACCCTAGATAGTTCACTCCTTGAAGCCATGAACAAAGGGTGGAACTGGTTCTGCCTTCAGCCCCTCAAGGTTGGTTCTCTGACACCTACACTATCAGGGCCAGCTGAACTGTGTTCCCCAGGTGAGGTGCAGGGGCTACTCTTGGAAGCGCTGTAGCTGATGAGGGGCAGGGACAGCTCTTCAGCTCTTCTCACCACAGGGGGAATCTCCTTCCCCTCCCCATGCCACCATATGCCAGACAAAGGGCAGGAGCAGATCTCCCACACTCATGTTCTTGGGGTCAGTTCACCCACACCACTGTCAATAGGGTCAGCTAATGGGGGAATGTCTTTCTGTACGCTGCTCTGATTGGTTGATAAATAAAGCCGTTTGGCCTATGGCAAGGCAGCTCAGAGGCAGGTGGGAAATTCAAAGAGAGAGACAGGAAGAAGGTGAGGAGAGACAACAGTGAGCTACCCAAGGAGCAACATGTAATGGGATACAGGTAAGCCACGGAACATGTGGCATTGTATTGATTAATAGTTATTGGCTAATTTAAGATATAAAAGCTACCTAGCAAAAGGCTTGAGCCATGGCCACACGGTTATAATTAATATAAGCCTATGTGTGTTTACTTGGTCTGCAGGACTGGTGGGTGAGAGAGATTTGTCCCAACTGCCAGGTAACTGGGACACAAGAAAACTTCAGCTACAAATGGCGCCCAATGTGGGGTAAGAGTTTCCACCTAAAACCTGAAAAAGCTTTAAAAAAAAAAAAAAAGATTCTAAAATGGAACTAAAAACAGCTTCCTAGTTATCTCACTCAGTCAGCTCTACTTTGCTGCCCAGGCAAGTTGTAGGGCCCACTTTCCAGAGTGCTGCAGCTGGTAAAGGGAAGGATTAGCTCCCTCACCATCTGGATGCAGTGGGGAAAGCAGGGAGGGCATCTTTCCCTTGCTTGCACCACTATACCACAGACAAGGGAGGCAGTACCAGCTATCTCACTCTCATGTCCTCAGGGCTGGCTCACCCTCACCTTGGTCTAGAGGGTCAACCCTACTGTGCTGCCCATCGAGGCACAGGGCCTGTTTTTCCAAGTGCTGAAGCTGGTGAGGGCTTGGGTCAGGTTCCTGCCTGCTGCAGTTGGTGAGGGTTAAGGGGGACATCTTTGTCTTCTTACCCTTACCCATGCCACCACATGGCAGAAGAGAGGGGTGTAACCCACTCTTCCATTCTCATGCCCTCAGGGCCAGCTGACCCATGCCCCTGCAAACAGGGTCAGCTCTATTGTTCTGCCCAGGGGAGGTGTAGGACCCTCTTTCCTGAGTGTTTCAGCCAGTGAGGGGCAGGAACAGTTCTCCCTAGTATTACAGCTAGTGAGGAGTGAGGCCAACTCTGTATAGCCCTACCTTCTGGGCCATCTGCAGTATCAGGAGTAACAGACATCAACACAGACCACTGCTGCAACAGGTCCAGATGTGGTCCCAGCAGCAATCCAGGCCCAGACATCACCATGGCCCTGGATGGCAATCAAGCCATCTACCTTAGCCTAATCCTTACCACTTTCCCCTCTTCAGATATGCTTCTCTCCATAGGACATGAACCATTCTGTCTCTCTATCTCCCTTAGGACACCATACATTTGTTCACCATAATGGTGCCCAACTGCCCAGCACCTGGCCTGTGTTTTCTCCTCAGAGCCCAGGTCAGTCCATCCCAGGCAGGTGTATGGGTCTCCTTGTCTGGCTCAGCCCCATAGGTTGATTTTCCATTTGTTTGTTTGTTTGTTTGTTTGTTTCTCTCTCTATTCCTCCCTCCCTCTTCCTCCCTCCCTCCCTCCCTCCCTCCCTTTTCTCTCTCTCTCTCTCTCTCTCTCTCTCTCTCTCTCTCTCTTTCTTTCTCTCTGTTCATTGGTATATTGTCTGTATGTCTGTCTGTGTGAAGATGTCCAAAGCCCTGGAAGTGGAGTTACAGACAGGCGCGAGCTGCCAGGTAGGTGCTGGAAATTGAATAGGAGTCCTCTGGAAGAGAAGCTAGTGCTCTTAACTGCTGAGCCATCTTTCCAGCCCCTCATTATTTATTTTGTTGTGCAGGAGTTTTTAGTTTATTAGAACTTTTCTATTGATGTTCCTTTATTTGGACATAATCTGTTTTTTTTCCCAGTAGTAATTTTACTCTTTTGTTTATTTAAATATGGATTTTGATTTTTGCAAGTTTTGTCTTTCTGGATTTCTTTGGTTTTTTTGACCATCATTTTACCTCTTCAGGTAACCTCTACATCAAAGGTTAACTTTTAGATATCTAACAGTAACTTAAGCAAGAAAAGCCTCTGGATGGAGGATTGATCATCAGCTAGGAGATGGAGCTGCCTTAAGACATTTCAGTGTAATATCAGGAAAATATATTCAGAACATGCTCTGCCCCCAGACATACTGTTTCTGTCAGTATATTGTATAATCTTTTTCATTAGTTGACTACACATACAAACTGTCATGCTCTCAACTTTTTTTTTCTTTCTATTTTTGCCAAATACTGAGACATCTAATAGATTGAGGCATATGCATACATGTGTACACACACACACACACACACACACACACACACACACAGATAGACAGAGACAGAGACACACACATGTGCTCTGTGAGAGGCTTTAAATTTTTCTTCATTTTTGAGAATTTTGTACAATGTATACAATGAATACAATTATACAATTTATACAGTGAATACATTCATGTATCCAATGAAATATGACCATACCTATACCCATTTAACCCTCCACCTCCCTTCATATTAGCCTCAACACACTCCAGTGTGGGGTGATGCCTGGAGATCATCCCATATATAGGAGGATTTGGGCTGATTTGATCTTGGGCAGGTAAATGTAACTGGTGTGACATCATGATTGTGGTAGCCATGCCATGTCCAGAAAACAGCATCTAACAGCATTCCATTTTATCTTCTAGATTTGACAGGCTTTATGCCTCCTTTTCCATGATGTTCCCTGAGTATGTTTAGGGTTGAACACAAGTTGATAATTATCAGCACTTTGACAATTTATGCTTCATATTACTGCCTGAAACCCTCTACAGAAAGAGTTTATTTTAGCTTATGTTTCCAGATGTGCAAGAGTCCATCACAGTGAGAAGGAAGGCATTGTGTCAAGAGGCAGGGATGTTGGCAGGAGCAGGAAGCTAAGATCTCTCACCTTCAAATGCAAGCCATAAGCAGAGAGAGCAAATGGGAAGTAGAAAGAGGCGTTTGTCTTAAAGCCTGCATCCAGTGACATACTTCTTCCAGCAAAGTAGTAACACCTATACCTCCTGAAAGAGTGCCACCAACTAGCCATAGTGCCACCAAATGCAGAAGACTATAGGGAGACATTTCTCATTCATACCACCACACTAGATTTGAAGCTGAATACCAAGTATGGGGAAATGTGTTGATCTGCTTCAATAAGGAAACCATATTTGTCAATCACCTACAATTGGAGTCACTGTGATTATGTTTTGGATAGTCAACTATCATTCTCCATGATCCATGGTGGCATCAGGAAGTGGTAGAACCATTAAGGGGTGACAGGGCTTAGTGGAGTGTTAAGCCTTGTCTTTGATGGAGGCATATACATACATTGTGCCTCTCTCTTTGATTTTCAGCCACAATAAGGTCAATGGACTCCTCCTCATCCACCACCATGTACTAGGTCATGTATAGTAAGATTTATATAGGCTCAAGAGATTTTGGAATTGGGATGTAGATCTGAAAACATTAAAGAAATAGGAAAAATGACCATGTTCCTAAAAATATTTCAAAAATTTCACAAATATGATTATTGCTACATACTTGATGCTGGCCAGCAGTACTCATTTTATATTATTAGATAAAATCCCTGTGTGTGTGTGTATGTGTGTGTGTGTATGTGTGTGTGTATCTTTGTGTGGGCATGTGCTTCACCACACACAAAGGTGAATATGAAATAGAAATCAGCTATTTGAGGAGGGTCTTTATGAGCATGTGTAGTTTCTTTATGTTAATAAATATTTGTCTATAAAAGATATAGGATAAATCAATAACAACTCACCTTTTAAGCAAATTAGTAATATTCTTTTGCCTCCTGGGAAGATAATTTTCACAGATCCTTCTAGATTACTTTGGATATATGCTAGGAATAAAAAGGCTTATCCATAAAGTTATCAATGACATTCACTGTCCTTTAAATTCTTCAGAGGAGTCCAAATCATATGGTGAATTAGTGAAGAAAAAAGCATGAGTCAAACCTCCTACCTCAGATTTGATGATATTTAAAACAAGATTGGAGCTATTCCTTGCCCAAATATTAACTATGTTAAATTGGCAGATGGCTAAGCAAGTGTCCAAACTGCATAATTTTATTAAAATGTTTGCAGTTATATTATACCCAGAACATTTCCTTAGAGGTGAGTTATATTCTCTAGAATTATGTTTTATCCAAATTTTCAAAAAAAAATGGTAATACAAAATTACACGACTGAGTTAAAGTTATACTCCAAACTTAAGTAATATCCCCGATAGCGAAGAAACAAAAATAACCATCGTTGACACCAAAGAGGACAGAATCAGCTCTCTTAAATGCAGGATGTGCTCGTGAAGTTATTGAAGAAAAAGGAAGATTGCTGATGCTGTGGCTTTTAAAACAAGTAGATGTTCAGCTATGTCTGAGAACCACAGTTTACAAAAGAAATGAAAGATTTCTCAAGCTTTAAGAATTTTTAGAGACAATTAACACTTTAATGTTAAAATCTCACCTTATTTTGTTAGAGATTAGAATGGTAAGCATAATTATACACAAAAAATACATAAAATTTTGGGTTTTTTTTTTCTTGAGTGGTGGCAATAGATCTTTTCTTTAGAATTTTTAATAGTTTTTATGATTTTATAGTTTATTTTTACCTTCTAAATTAGTTTTTTTAAGTTGAAGTGCATTTAAGGACTGATACATAATTATGTATCTTAAAAACGCTATAATGCACACTCTGAAATCCATAATATTAGAAGGTATAATTTATTAATTATAGCTTACAGATCAAGACTACTAGATGACTACATTCAATGTGTTACTTTTGATAACACAGCAATGTTCTGGAAATACATAGTGCTTTTGTTGTAGGGATGGGCTGGAGGTCCAGAAAGTACCCACTGAGGTTTTCAAGTTCCTAGAACAAGTAATTTGACTAGGCGTAGACAGGTGACAGAAACAGACTGATAGAAAAAGGAACGCACTCCAGAGAACGAAGTGGGTCTGAGTGCTGGGAAAGGTGCAAAACCTCAAAGGTTCTGGGTCATTACATACTACCTGCTTTCTCTGGCATGTGGAGATGACTTTTCACATGGAGCCCCAGGTCTGGGAGGCCCCAGCTTCCCACTGCCCTTCGTTTCTTTGTTGTATTCATTCTGATCTCTCTGGAACCTCTTTCTCTTCACCATTTCCCAAACTCATGTTGTTGTAAGTCAGCAAGACAGATATATGAAATGTGACAGACACTATTTGTACTACTAAGAAAATATACAGTGTTTATCAAGTTTAGAGCACATGACATAGATATAGCCATATATATGTTGGTAAACTGTATATAGTTTATGAAGTAGACATCTTCTATTTATGATCATTTTTCCCCCATGAATGCTAAGGATTTAAACTCAAGTCCCCATACTTGCCAGGAAAGTTGTCTTACCCACTGAACCCACCCCTGACACTTTCACTTTTATAATTAAATTTATTTGTTTTTCATTATGATAAGTCTTTAAAGAAATACTTCAGGGACTGTTAAGGGCAAGTAGCTACATGAATACCATAGTCAAAGCTCATAGATGTTAGACAACATCACAAAAGAATGTTCAAGTAAATATTTTCCTTGTGTGTGTTGTCTCAGAACAGAAACCCGAGTGGAGAAAAAGCAGGATTTCAAATGAGGCAATTTTGATGTCAAACACTGTTTTAGTGCATCATTGTTAATTAGCCGAATTAAAAGAGCCAAATAAACACTCAAAACCACAGTTTCTTTTTACCAAATAATGTTTAGAGAAGGCATTCTTCCTTTGTCGAGTTTCTGAGTCCCCAATTTAGCACATCACATCGTGGCCACTCTCAACTCCTTGCTATTGCATAAATGAAAGAGAGCTATCAATAATGTTGTGAAACGGTGCCCGAGAGACCTTGGCGAGTTTGAGCCAAGGAGACACATCATGCAGACCCTAGGGGGCACAGTATAAAGTTACTCACACCAAGCAGGCGTGGCATCCATGTACAAAGTTTTATTGGGGGGAAGTGAGAAGAGAAGAGAGAGAGAGAGAGAGAGAGAGAGAGAGAGAGAGAGAGAGAGAGAGAGAGAGAGAGAGAGAGAGAGAGAGAAAGGGGAGGAGGAGTTTTCTCAAAAGGGGATGACGTGGTCAGGATGCTGGGTGGTCCCCAAGGGGGAGATCTAAATGCCAACATTCCCTAACAAATAGAGTAGTTTAAATAGACATAAACTGACTGAAATCCTTTCTGTTCTTCATCCGAGAAAGAAGTAAGCTGGGCTGGCAAGATTGTTCAGCAGCTAAAGGCACCTGCCTAAAGCAAGACACCTGAGATTACACCCAGGGACACACATGAGAGAAATAATATGGGAATATTGGAGGGTCTTTGAGAATGACAATCTCTCTCTACTTAGGGATCCAGGGTCCTGGAAAACTTCTTGGTCACTAAACCCAGTAGCTTTAGGGATCTTATCTTGTGATATTCACAGAACACGGAGAAGGTGAGTTTTAGAGATTAGCTAGTTATAGATTCAAAGGCGGAGCTTAAGAGGGAGAAAGACAGTCACGCCATTTGAGTTAAGTGAGGAGATCAGCTGTGTTGAACAGGACTTCCGAAGACAAGTTGGGGAACCAGAACAGTAGAAACGGTATACTTTTGCTTCTGCCAACACTGAAAGAGATTGCAAAGAAGAATGGCGGGCAGATCCTTCATGACATCTTGCAGTGACTGCACAGAAGGCAGGAATTCTGGGAAGGAAAGGTTCATTATCTCATCAAGAGAATAATTATTCCTCCTGTCTCATTTGCATAACTTAAGGAGCGCTCACCTTCCTGGAAAGTGGACCTTTATTCAGGTGATTGACCTGCCCAACTGGATTAATTCTTAGGGGAGGAGACAATAGAGACAACAGCATGTCTCCCCCTAGAGGTAGATTCCATTCTCTACTGTAACAGACAGAGGGAACTGACTCTTGAAATTGTCCTCTGATCTCTACATATTGCAAACGCACACACACACACACACACACACACACACACACACACACACACCAATAAGTAAACATCATTCACTTCAAATTTAATCACAAATTGCATACAAAATTTTCTTCTTGTTTACTTACTGATCTCTTGTCAGTGTTTGAAATTCCCACTAAATCTATCCTGTTTTAATTCCATAATGACTTTTTCTTCATTTGTTTAAATCTAAAATTTTAATATCTATTAAAATTAACAAGTGAATACCAACAGTGGCTTTCTAAATATTTGGATAACTCACTCTCAATGGGATTCACAAATAATAAAAAGCTGCCTCATCCAAGCAGCTCTGTTAGACATAGGCAATCACTGTTCTCTTATAAACAAAACAAAAAAAAAAGATGTTTATAAAGATGTGTGTTTATCATTCCACATATATCCTTCAAAATCATTTAGATTATTTGCAATTTTCTAGGGATATTTTTGGAAATGCTGCAAGAATGTGAATGTTGGTATTTTAAGTGCTTTACATTTGCACAAGAGACATAACATAGCCTTTCTTAGAACAGCAGGGGGAGTGGCTGGTGGATTGAGTTAGGGCTCTGAGCAGTAAGGAGAGATGTTGGTAATAAGGAGGTGAATATAAAGGTTAGCATAGGAAGCACAGATTCATAGTGTTATTAGGTCTTGTCTTCACTACTTTACCATAAAAAGCAAATGAATATATAAAACAGGGGGAAAGGTAGAGAAACAAATGTGTGGAATAAAGCCCATGCCAAAGATTGTACAGAGACATCACGGGTGAAGAACTGCCTGTAAACATTACAGAATCTGAAAATAATCTGTTCACATTGACCATGACAAATTAGCCTCAGAGCCAGTACATGTGTGACACACAAACGCTGTGTGTCATAAACTACTCTATTTAAACAGCGAAGTGTTTCATGTGGCTTTAAATCATGATTAAATCTATTACATAATTTTCAGTAAAATACAAACATTTTTCTTTTAATAAATTCAAGACTGAAGGTGTAGCACAGCAATAGAATACTGCCTACCATTTACAAACTGGAGTCCTGCTCTTTTTCCAGCATCACACAAAAATAAGAGAAAAAGGAGAATGGGAAAAGACATCTACCAGGAGGGTAGTGTAAGGAAGGGGAGGGGAGGGGAGGGGAGGGAAGGAAGGGGAGGGAAGGGAGGGGAGGGGAGGGCAGGGAAGGAAGGGGAGGGAAGGGAGGGGAGGGAAGGGAAGGGGAGGGGAAGGGAGGGAAGGGGAGGGAAAGTGGGGGAGACAGATGGAGGATGACACAAAGAAATGGGGATAGGCTAGAATGGAAGGCTAAGGGGGTCCACAGGAAGGGAGAAAGCTGGATCCAAACCAAGGTTCATTCTGGGGAGGGGAGGGGGAATAGTCTCAGAGAAGGGGAACTTGTAAGCAGACTGCAATTTGGCTAGAGTGAGATTGGAGATTGTAAGGGAGGAGAGAGAGAGAGAGAGAGAGAGAGAGAGAGAGAGAGAGAGAGAGAGAGAGAGAGAGAATAAAAGAAAGAAAGAAAGAAAGAAAGAAAGAAAGAAAGAAAGAAAGAAAGAAAGAAAGAAAGAAAGAAAGAAAAAATCATCTATCTGAGTCAAGGGCCAGTGTGGCCACTGGGGGTATCAGGTAGAAAGTGGGCAGTTTTTATCTTACCAAGGCTTGTATATTGCTGGTTCCTGTTTTGTGTTTTTATGGAGTGTGTGTGTGTGTGTGTGTGTGTGTGTGTGTGTGTGTGTGTATGTGTGTTTGCCTGTGTGTTTCTTGTGCTTCTCCTGTTTTGGTTTTGGCTTTAGTTCTGTTTTGTTTGATATTTTTATTTGCCTTTTTGGTTTCTGAAGAGAGAAAAAAGATGTGGAATTAGGGTGGTGGGCAGAATCTGGGAGGAGTTGGGAGAGGTATAAGCATGATCAGAACATATTCTATGAAAATTTTATTTTCCATAAAAATTAAATTAAATGTATTTATAATATGGACAAAAGGGAAAATGGAGAAAAAATAAACAAGCAGCCAGGAATCAAGAATTTTAACCTGGATTCAAGTACTTATGAGAATCTGTACTGAGTAGCTGGGTTCATAAATGTGTGTGTGTGTGTGTGTGTGTGTGTGTGTGTGTGTGTGTATGTGTGTATGTGTGTTTGTGTGTGTGTTTGTGTATTTTACATCCTGGCTGCTGTTTTCCTTTCCTCCCTCTCCTCCCAGTCCCTCCTCCCTCCACACCTCAATCCATTCCTCCTCTATTTCTGTCTAGAAAAGAGCAGATCTCCCCTGAGTCTCAACGAAACATGGCATATCAAGTTGCAGTAAGACTAAGTACCTTCCCAAGAAAACTCACAGAATCAGCTAACCTGGGTTCATAGGAGTAACTGGGTTCTAAAGCACAAGAGAATATATTCAGAATGAGGGGATGTGTGTGTGATAAGTTTTGGATCCCCGGTTATTGGACATCCTCTGCTGCCAATGTAATAGGCCAATCAAGCCGAATTAATACATTCAGGATTAATGAACAGAGCAAAACAATTCTTGAGTGACTCTCAGGAAGGCAGGAGAGGAATCACCTAGCAAATATGGCTACCAGGACTTACGTAGCCTATAGGCATGGTCTTAAGCAGCCCCGGGGGAGGAGCTGACCCATAGGTGTTTTTATGAGGGGGCAGGATTAGGAATGGGAGGAGTGAGACCTGAGTGTGGAATGGGGTCCCAAGCTGAAGAACTCCAACATCCCAACCTTTTTGGGTATGTATCAATGCCTGTAGGGCTTCCACCTAAATGGGGGATGGGGGGTGGGAATCTCTTATTTCCAGGCATCCTGGTCTACAGAGAGTACAGGACAGTCAGGCCTGCGCGCGCGCGCGCGCACACACACACACACACACACACACACACACACACACGCTAGGTAGATAGATAGATAGATAGATAGATAGATAGATAGATAGATAGATAGACAGATAAAGCAGAATAATGTTGGTCCATCCCTAGAACCTGTCAGTATGTTACAGTATAACAATATTAACTCTGTGATTTGACTAAGTGTTTAGCATTCATAATGGTGATATTATCCTGGCTTATTCAAACTGACCCAATCTAATCACATCAGCTGTTACAAGTGCAAAGGAAGACAGGCAAGTGTTTCAAAGAGATGGATTTGAGGAAGTTGATGCCCTGGATCTGGCTCAGAGATGGAAGAAATCTGTACATGGGCCAGAAAGAGTT
This sequence comes from Peromyscus eremicus, assembly GCF_949786415.1. NCBI lineage: Eukaryota > Metazoa > Chordata > Mammalia > Rodentia > Cricetidae > Peromyscus > Peromyscus eremicus. Next base: position 43,638,131 of record NC_081433.1, read on the forward strand.
CTATGGGAGCTGGGTGTGGTCTGCTGACAGTAAGAAAGTAGACAAAGACATGCCCAGATGAAGGGATGTTATTATGTCATTAAAATGAATAAGATAAGGTAATCAATGTTTCATAAATGTTGAAAGTTAACATCATGACCAGCATAAAATGACAAATGTATGCCTCGATTTAGGATTGAGCTGCCTTCCTGCCAGAGCTAGGGCAGTGTTTGCCCACAGTGTTGGACAGCTCTATTTAGGTGCCTGGAGTGCCTCTCCACACCCTTCTATTTTTTGTTAAGTTTGGCTTGTTTTCCAGAGTGTTATTACTGATCCTGAGGAATTCAACTGTCTCTGAATACCGGCTCTCTTTGGAGTCTAACAATGCCTACAGATCTGCCCTGTATTGAGTTTAGAGGCTCATATGGAGGCTAACAGTGCCCATAGATCTGTCTTGTGTTAAGTTCTTGGAAAGATTTGAAAGTGGCACAGTTTGTTCTTCAACATAAAGAGACAGCCTGGAGCGTCACATTTATCAGCAACCTGCCTGTCTGTTCAAAGGCCCTGTTCCTTATCTGGAGGCCCATATTGACCTGAGGGAAATATTGGGTCCTGTTTCACACCAACTCTGGTCTAAAGTTAGAGATCTGAGGCAAGGGAACAAATAAACAAACTCCCAAATCAAAACTAAAAGAAACAAAGCAGCAACAACAAAAATGTATGTGTCTATAAACAATGTCAAGTGCAGGCAGACACCAGAGATTTTTAGGTCCTTTGTTAAACCTAGTTGAGAGAGAGAGAGATAGAGAGAGAGAGAGAGAGAGAGAGAGAGAGAGAGAGAGAGAGAGAGAGAGAGAGAGAGGGAGAGAGAGAGAACAAGTTGTAAAACTTTGCAAATGGTCCCATTTTGGTAAAACAAGAGATGTGGAATAAGGAATAAATGTTAGTAAACACTATTTGTATTGCCTAGGATGAACGGATGAACATAGCAATCAGAAATCTTTCAAAACAATGATGAAGGAAGAGATTAACCATCATGATTTATGCACAGGCTAATTTACTAAGAAGTAAAATCTAGGGCTTCTGTGGCAATCTGCATAACACGAAGAGCATGAATCTAGTGCTACCCTTTGAGGAGCCAAAGAAGGAAGACAACACTCTGAGCATAGGGCCTTGGTCAGCCAAGTGACAGAAAGGAGGCCACTATGAACCTAAGCCAACATCTTCCAGAAAAGTGTTTGCAGTCAAAGGGCAGAAAATCAGGATGCTTCCAGAAAGTCAAAGTGAGGAGCTAAAGGATGTACTTGAAAAACACATAAGATGCTCTCAACTGAGTGGAAAGAAGGTGTATAGTACAGACCTTAGGGAGGACCAATGGACAAGCAAGATTTCCATGCCTTCATTATACAGATATCAAGTCTATCCATATGACTCATTTGGCATATTATCTCGGGCAGTATTTAATTAAAAAAAATATATGACCCAAAAGACTTAATTGGAGGAATCAAAATGAAGATACTTTCATATTTTTTCTCTTCCAATGTAATAAATCCCAAACAACAAGAAGCTAAAATGGTAGAAACTTAAAATCTTAACTTATTTAAATTCACATTCCTATTCAGCTATGTAAGGCCTTAGGGAAAATACTACAGAAGTATGCACCTTGAAATCAATCTTTGTGAAAAGGTACACAAAATCGGATTGAAGAATCAAATATTAGGACTTGGAAATAGGAAAATAATTGTAATGAGCCTCAGAATCATCTGCACAATCTGGAATAGATCACAGAAATAGAGAAGTAAGTGTTATGAAAAATAATGAGATAATTTATACCATTCCAAAACAACGAATTGTCTAAAATGCCAAATACTAGGTAAAAAATGGAAAAGAGGTTATAAGCATAGAAATTAAGTGGCATAATTATCACTAAAACTGGTCATAGTTTAATTTGTACTCCATTTGAATAATTAGGTATTAAATTAATTATAATTTACTACTTGACATATACACCACAGGAAGGCACCCTAAGAGAAAACTTATACATAGACAAAAATGAGGTTTAGAAAGATATGAGAAAATGTTACCAAAATAAAACTGTATTAAGCAATGTTACCTGTTAGAGAGGCCCTTCCCTGACTATAGAGAATTAGGAGCATATGCTATGTTTTACTCGGTTTTCAATATAGCACTGAAAGCTAAGAAAATGGCTGTTCTTCACTAGGATCACAATTCGTGAAAACCAGCTAGCAGCTACTAGTCTCTTTTTCTGAACCACTCAGCCAAAGATTAGCCTGAAGCTGTGGAAGCCAGTTCCCCAGACTGAATTTCCATGATGTAGATATGTCTGAGCATCATGCTCTGTAAATTCCAGAGGATTCTCTTGGCTAAGAAGCATATAGACAGATGTGTGAAAAATGTTTGTCTGATATAAGTTGTTCCAATAATAAATTATAAAAATACTTCTAGTTAGAGAACAGCTTTATATTTATGGACCATAAGAATAAAAAGTGTTGGTAATTGTTGTGCCTCCGATGAATTTTGACTAACTACGTGAATTCTCAGGGATTTAACATATGGATAATTTTGCATTTTTACACACATAGATCCTTCTTTTAGATTTCAGTGACTTTTTCAAGATTTTCAATATTTATTGAATCTCCAGGAAATCATGTCTTTCCATCTCCTAAATATTTATATGTGAATTTCATATCTATAATATTTCAGTGGAGTAATGAGGCCTTAGGTTCTTTTTTTAAAAAATCCATAAATTACATACAGAGACACACCTATGGTTGAACACAGAGCCTTTTTTAGTATAATTAGTGGAAAGAAGTCTGAGAGCTCCGTAGTAGTTAGTAGTGGCTAATTTATCAGAGGTTGTGCTCCAGTTCACTGTGTAGCTGAGGATGACCTTGAACCTCTGATTCTCCTTCTTCCACTTCCTAAGTGCTGAAATCATCAGCATGTTCCACAAAGCCTGCTTTATGTAATGCTGTAGATAGACTCCAGGTTTTGGTGGATGCTGTGCAAGTACTCTATCAGCTCAGTTATATTTGGGGAACTTAATGGGAAGTCAGTAGACTTCAGGTCAGAGGAGGTCTCACCAGAACTCAGCCCTGTTCTCACCATGACCTCCAATTTCCTAAACTACAGAAGAGAGATTTCAGTTGTTCATAAGACATGTGGTCTATAGAACTTTTCCTGCAGCATCTAGCACTAAGACACTGGGTATTTCTAAGACGTTATATTTTTTAATGTTAATCAGTGAAACTTAGACACTAATTTTGTACTTTAGTTACTCTATGTTGCTGATTCTTGGAATATCAATGTACAATTACACTCAAGTCCCTACTTAACAATCCAGAAAAAAAGTAAACATCATTATACAAACTATATTCCTTATTTTTTTTAAAGAAAGTCATCATTTAATTGTCTGCCACAGTTTTCTTTAAAGTACATATAAGTTAGAAAATCACACCAATCTCTATACACTGTAGTATTGAGAATCTCACTTTTTGAGTGAGGTTGTCCCCTGATATATCAGAGCTAGAGGGAACAAATAGAAAAGAGGAAAATATAGAAAACGTGGTTAACCATAATTTCTGAAAAACAATGCTATCACTTTTAAACATACGAGAATCTTCCATTTTCACATAAATTATTTGGTATTTGATCAAAATTTTTGGTCACTATCACATAGACATAGACTTAGATTATGATATTTAAAGTTGAAAATGATATTATTAAAAAAGCAAACATTACCATTTGAGGGATAGAAATAACTTTCTAAATTCCAAGATTCTAAAGAAATAACAAGAAGCTATATGACACCAAGATTTTAAATACCAGCTCCTATTAAATTGATGTCAATGGTTTTTGTTACTGTAGCTCTATAGTAGAGCTTGAAGTCAGGGATCATGATACCTCGAGAGGTTGTTTCATTGTACAGGATTCTTTTGGCTATCCTGGGTTTTTTGTTTCTCCATATGAAGTTGAGTATTGTTCTTTCCATGTCTGTGAAGAATTGTGTTGGGATTTTGATGGGTATTGCATTGAATCTGTAGATTGCTTTTGGTGAGATTGGCATTTTTACTATGTTAATCCTACCTATCCATGAACATGGGAGATCTTTCCATTTTCTGACATCTTCATCAATTTCTTTCTTCAGGGACTTAAAGCTTGGTACTGGCATAAAAACCAACATGTGGAACAATGGAACCGAACTGAAGGCCCTGACATTAATCCGCACACCTATGAACATATGATTTTCGACAAAGAAGCCAACACTGTAAGATGGAAAAAAGAAAGCATCTTCAACAAATGGTGCTGGCATAACTGGATGTTAACATGCAGAAGACTGCAAATAGGTCCATATCTGTCACTGTGCACAAAAGTTAAGTCCAAGTGGATCAAAGACCTCAACATAAATCCAGTTACTCTGAACCTGACAGAAGAGAAAGTAGGAAGTAGTCTTGAACGTATCGGCATAGGAGATCACTTCCTAAATATAACACCAGTAGCACAGACACTGAGAGAAACAATTAATAAATGGGACCTCTTAAAACTGAGAAGCTTTTGTAGAGCAAAGGACATAATCAACAAGACAAAACGACAGCCTACAGAATTGGAAAAGGTCTTCACCAACCCCACATCTGACAGAAGGCTGATATCCAGAATATATAAAGAACTCAAGAAATTAGACATCAAAATACCCAACAGTCCAATTAAGAAATGGACTATAGAGCTAAACAGAGAATTCTCAAAAGCAGAAGCTCAAATGGCTGAAAGACATTTAAGGAATTGCTCAACATCCTTAGTCATCAGGGAAATGCAAATCAAAATGACTATTGTGATACATCTCTTACAACTGTCAGATGGCTAAGATCAAAAACACTGAAGACAGCTTATGTTGGAGAAGATGTGGAGCAAGGGGAACACTCCTACACTGTTGGTGGGAATGCAAACTTGTACAGCCACTTTGGAAATCAATATTGGTACTTTCTTAGAAAATTGGGAATCAATCTCCCTCAAGACCCAGCTATACCACTCTTGGGCATATACCCAAGTAATGCTCAATCATACCACAAGGACACATGTTCAACTATGTTCATAGTAGCATTATTTTTAATAGCCAGAACCTGGAAACAACCTAGATGCCCTTCAGCTGAAGAATGGATAAAGAAAATGTGCTACACATACACAATGGAGTACTACTCAACAGAGAAAAACAATGACATCATGAAATTTGCAGGCCAATGGATGGAACTAGAAAAAATCATCCTGAGTGAGGTAACTCAGACTCAGAAAGATAAACATGGTATGTTGTCACTCATAAGTGGATACTAGATGTAAAGCAAAGGATAACCAGACTGCAACTCACAACTCCAGGGAAGCTACCTAGTAAAGAAGACCCTAAGAAAGACACAGGGATCGCCCAACAACAGAGAAATGGATGAGATCTACATGAGCAAACTGGGCGTGGTGGTGGGGTAATGGAGGGCAAGACAGCTTAGTGGAGAGGGAGGTCCCAGCTGGATCAGGAACAGAGTGGGAGAACAAGGAAAGAGACACCATGATAAATGAAGACACCTTGGAATAGGAAGAAGCAGAGTGCTAGAGAGGTCCCCAGAAATCCACAAAGATACCTCCACTATAGACTACTGGCAATGGTCGAGAGAGTGCCTGATCTGACTACTCTGGTGATTGGATGGCCAAACACCCTAACTGTCATGACAGAACTCTCATCCAGTGACTGATGGAAGGAGATGCAGAGATCCATGGCCAGGCCCCAGGTGGAGCTCCAGGAGTCCAATAGGTGAGAGAGAGGAGGGATTATATGAGCAAGAAATATTGAGACCATGATTTTAAAAAGCACAGGGACAAATTGCCAAACTAGTGGAAACACATGGACTGTGAACCAATAGCTGAGGAGCCCCCATGGAACTGGACCTGGCCCTCTGGATAAGTGAGACAGTTGATTAGGTTGAACTCTTTAGGAGGCTCCCAGGCAGTGGAACCGGGACCTGTCCTTGGTGTATGAGCAGGCTTTTTGGAACCTAGGGCCTATGCTGTGACATTTTTCTCTGCCTTGGTGTAGGGAGGAGGGGACTGGAGCTGCCTCAACTGAATCTACTAGGCTGGGCTGACTCCCCAGAGGGAGACCTTGCCTTAGAGGAGGTGGGAATGGGGGAGTGAATTGCGGGGGAAGGCTGAGGGGGTGGGAGGAGGGAGGACAGGGCAATGGTAGCTGATATGTAAAATTAAATTAATTATAAAATTAAAATATTAAAAAAATTCATGTCAATGGAAAAACACCTAGATTATCATTACATTTATATGATGAGCTTTTTGGCAAATAACTATAACTACTTTAAAACTATGAAACAAGTAATCAAAACTATTCAAAATGTCAATGAAACCAGGTTTCTTGATTAAAACATTAACTTTTCTCCCAACAAAAATCTATTCCGGTAAAGACAACTTTGAGTCCATATTTAAATATGTACTTATGAAAACAGATTGTTAAAGACATGAAAACCAGTTTTATGTATATATAAATAAGACTTTTATTCCTGCAGAGCTTAAACATACACACACCTTGTAAATATGCTGAGTTTAATAATCGTTAACACTAGTTATTAGTCTTATATAAGGATTGCATACAGTCATTTAAAGTTTCTGTGTTTCAAAACTTGAAAAAACTGTAATTTTACAAAACTTTAAAATTGATATGAGATTAATGGTACTGATATTAATATAAAATATTTTATTTTTAATATTTTAATGTTTTCATTAATTCATTGAGAATTTCATACAGTGTTTTGATAATATGCATCCCCTTTTCACAACTTCTCCCAGGTCATCTACTCAACTTCTTTCTCTACCTATTCATCTTCTTTCTCACTCACTCTCGCTCTAGCTTTCTTGGTTTTATTCCAAGAATACCTTTAGGGAAAAAATTTAATATTACCAAAACCGTTTTCTGTATTGGTTATTGATTTCTAAATTACATCACAAATTTAAAGGGTTTAGTAAATTACAGCTACTTCAGGTAAAGGAGCTCTATTTTGTCAATAATTGATAACAAAAGAAGTTGAAGGTATTTGCATGCTGGAAGAAAAATTGCTAAAGTTTAACGGAATTTAACTTATATATGGAAGGATACACAGTTTTGAAGAAAATTGACATGGGTCAATAAAATGGTATTAGTGAAATTATTGTATATAAAAATAAAATAAAACTATATTTAATGAAAAACAATTGGGCCACTTTTTATATGTATTCTCTATAATCATAGTCAATGCAAAAAGTAACCTACCAGTTTCTCAGGAAAGATGTTTTGACTCGTATTTGACACATCCAAGCTCTACAAACATAGTAGCATGTTTAAAATTATGTTTTCAAATACAAGTATTAGAAAAAATAAAACTTAAATGACTGCAAACCCTGGAGGGATTTAACTGAAATATTCTCTGATTAGAAATGATCAGTCTTGATTTAAACTGTCTCCAACTCTATTTCAAAGATTTTTCTGGGCTCTCCCCTCTGTGTGTTGGCAACATCCACAGGCTGGTAGATGAGAGGTCCAAACTTCTAAACTTCATTTTCATATGCATTTTTTCCCACAGGAAAGTGAACTTGAAATTTTTGTTAAAAATGAAGACCATTATTACTAAAAGTGATAAATATTGTTTATAGAAACCTACATTCACATTTTGTGAAAGTATGTATTTTACTCATTCTATTGAGTCCAGGGTCACACAATAATGGAAGATGGACTACCAAATCTATTAAACCAGAAACAAACTTTATTAAAAAAAGAAAGAAAGAAAGAAAGAAAATCACCACAGGGCACAAAAGCTTACCAGTTAACTGGGACCACAGTCAGAGTCGTGATTCTGAAGCTGTGGCCCTGGGGACGAGTTTCAAGCCCCCTTTTACAGCAAAAGTAAGCAATAGGCATGGGATGCATGCTAGAAGTCACGTAGAAACATCTATTAAAAGTTAACTTTGGTCCAGGCCATTGTTGGCTATAAGGGGCAAGGGGGTTAACAGTTAACCCCTGGCTGTTGACAGAGGAGCTGGCTGTAAAGCAGAGAGCCGTTGTTAGCAGTTAACCTTTAGAGCTGATGACTGTCAGCTTTTATTTTATTTTATTTTAGGTTTACAATTTATATTTCTTTATTCCTTGACCCTTCAATTCATTTAATTCTTACCTATTTATTTTCTTTAGACAATCTTTAGAAAAATCTTACCAATTTTTACATCTGGCTAACACTATGCACCACCTGGTTCAGGCCTAGGTTCTAGAAGCAATCACCAGCAAAAAAAAAAAAAAAAAAAAAAAAAAGACGGAATTATGGCTATACAAATCAAATCAGGATGAGCCTTGTCATGGTCAGTTTTAATTCTTGGTGAGGGATTACCTACATTGAGGTAGTTTGTGGGCATATCTATGTGGAATTGTCTAAATTAACTGATGTAAGAAAACCCAACCTATTTGGTGTGATACCATTCTCTAGGTAGAGGGTGCTGAACTGCATATGAGTGGAGAAAGGATCTGAGTACAAACAAGTGTATAAGCCTATGTCTTATTGCTCTAAGATTAATATGAATATTTGTCCAAATTTCCTGCCTTAATTTCCCTGCAATGATGGACTATAACCTGAAATTTTAAACCAAAGAACCCTTGCTCCCTTATATTGTTTTTTGTCCATATTTTACCCCAACAACTGATAGAAGACCAGGACAGAAATTTGCACCGAGGAGTGGGACTATTGTGATAAACCTGGCAATGTGGTGTTTATGCCTTTGATTGTGAAAAGAATGTGGAAAAGTTTTGTACTTTGGGCTGGAAAAGCCACTGCGTGCTGTAGACACTGACTACTCTTGTGGAAGCTTGGGAGATAAGAATGCTGAGAAGAAATGTGGTCTGTAGAGGCCTACTACTCAGATTTTAGAGGAGACTGGGGACATTATTAGGAAGTAGATTAGGGGTCATTCGTGTGATACTTGGTAAAGAATCTGGCTTTATTCTGTCTGTATCCTGAGAACTAGAGTGGAGTTCCATTGAGAAATGATGAACTAGCTTGATTGACTGAAGAGATTTCAGGATGGGAGAACTGTTCAGTCTCATGTTGAAGAAGCAGATGCAATTGAAAGAGAAATCAATAGCAGTGAAATGAAATCTGCTGTGCCATAGTGAAACAAGATGATGATATCTTGAGTTCAGCACACCACCCACTGCTAGTTCCTTCAATGGGGCTCCTAAGCTAAAGACGTTCTATGATCCCCAAAAGCAACTGCCTTGGAAAGTGTTTCCTCAAAGTCAAAACACAAAAGCTGGGCTACATCTCAAAGTGGCAACGGATTTAGCAATGTAAGCGTTGTCCACATGCTACGGTTTTTGAGCACATCAAAAATGGATGTGTCGGGGAGGACGGAGATCATCTGAGTGAATGCACCATGTGGCAGAAGTGGAATTCTTACAATAAGGTCACAAAAACCATTGTATAAGGCTGTGATAATGAAGCTTCAGTTTCTGTAAAGACCTTAGTATACTGGAGGCACTGGGAACATTAGAGAATCTGCCAAAGTGAGCTATAGGTGTGGAATAGAGCCACCATGAGCCCAGGAAGGAAGTTGTGTGTGTGTGTGGAAGGTGCCAGAGCTTGAGAAGTGGGGATCACTAAACCCTTCTGAGCCCACAAGAGCCTCTAGTGCTAGACATTGAGCGACAGGATTTAATATTTACTCTCTTGGATTTTGATTTGGTTTTGTTCTGATGATCCATTGTAATGTTCTTCTTTCCGTTCGAAGTAAGAATGTCACTCTGTGTCATCAAATGTTAGAAGTACACAAATTGTTTTAATTTTGTAAGGCTGCCACAACTAAAAGATTTTGAACTTAAAACTTTTAATATATTTTTTTAAATTTTAAGTGGGTTCATGTTTTGCCTTCATATATTTATATGCACTATGTGCATGTCTGGTGCCCATGAAGGTCAAAAGGAGGCATTGAATCCCCTGGTACTGGAACTATTGATGACTGTAAACTCCCATATGGATGCTTGGAACTGAATGTGGGTCCTCTGCAAGATCAAAAGAGTTCTTCCCTACTGAGCCATCTCCCATGCCTGACTTTGAACTTAGATTTTAAACTATTAAAGTTGGAATATACTATTTACATTATGAGATAAACATGAGACTTCATGGACAAGAATGGAAGATTATGATTTTACATAGTGATTATGATTTACACAGTGATATGTTTTTGTGTCAGGTTGATTAGGGAAGGAGTATGATGGTTACATTTGTCAATTTGACACTAGCTAGAGTCATCTCAAAAGTTAGTCTCAATGAGGAATCACCTACATTGATTTTGTTTGTGGGTGTGTCTATGGGGAATTGTCTCAGTTAATATAATTGATATGGGAATATCCAGTGTACTGCGGGTTGTGCCCTTCCCTAGAGAGGCAGTTCTGAACTACAAAAAATGTAGAAATAAAGCTGAGCACAAATGAACAAGCGAGCAAGTATGTAAGCATTTATTATATCTCTCTTCTTCAATATGATGTGATGTTGCTCCCTGTTTGTAGTTCCTGTCTTGATGTCTTGCAATGATGAATTGCAGTCTAGGATTAAAAGCCAAAACGTTCCTCCCCTAAGTTGCTCTGCTTGGTATATTTGTTTCTGGAAAAAGAATGTAAAAGACTATTTACTCCATTTAATCTCTTGCATTGATTTCCTTTATGCCTAGACAATGAGTATTAGCTCTGAAATCTCGGAGGAGGAAGGATATAGTTTAAATATTCAGTAGCAATTTGGGAAGACAGCTTTTGAAAATATCTTTAAAATTCCTCTTAAACAGCTTCAAACACTTCAAGAAAATCATTGTTTACCTACTGTCCTCAGCTCCAGGAACTTCCTATGTGAAAAAAAAATATTTACAACACATTTATTACATGAACAATAGAGAATGTATACCTCCAAATTTAAGTCAGTTTAAAAATCAGAAGTAGTCAATTGGCCCCCTTTTAAGTTAAATCTCAATTATTTGACAAAAATGAATACTATATTTTTTTCTAAAATTACATTCTGTTTTGTAAAAGGTTTTGTAACAAATAAAGATTTTACATGATACACATTTTAATTTCATTTTTTCACAAGAATCATCATATTAGTTTTGCTAAAACCGTTATTGTGGATTGTCTGCTGAGAACCCAGTTTTCCCAGTTAAAAAGATGATCTCTGGAGTTGGAGAATTTCAGGGCCTGGAGGATGAGTCACAAAAACTGAACAAATGCTGTTTTGATGGCGCTGAACTAAATATTTTGTAACTGTTTCATAAAATGAAACTCGGGGGGATTTCCTGCTAGTAAGTGAGAAACCAATAAATGCCAATTCTATTGTAGGAGGTCAGAAGTAAATCATGTCTGTAGTTGTTTCAAACTGTGATTTTTTCTATCTCAAAAATAGAAGAAATGGATATGAGAAGATATTTTAAATATCTTTAAAAATAGATTTGGAAGTTTTCACGACTGTTTGACTGAAGTATTTGAACTTATGCTTGAAGATAAACATAATTAGTCTCATAATAGGACTCCTAACTATTGACAATTCTTTTCAAATAATGTCCTGTTTAGAAATGCTGAAATGTATTATTACTGTACCACTTTTTAAGAGAGACCTAATTGGTATGAGGAAAGTTTAGAGTACTTTAAAAACAAGATACAGAAAATCCTGGTTCTAGACTGTAGGTCATTTATTTCTGCCCTCTAGATGAGTAATAGGAATAAATAGAAAAAAATCATTAATTTTCCATTCCTCATTAGTTGTATATTTTTTGAGAAAATCACTCATGTATCTTACTTATAAACTACTTAAAGATTATTTTTGCATTAGATACAGAATTTTAATTAATTGGCCAGTTACTGTATGTTAATCGTAATACCTAACCCAATATAATGTGTTAAATCCATTCTGAACATTACAGAGTGCATTTAAAACCTAAAATCTATATGTTGCTAACTTTTTATTTATTCTATGTGTCTACAACAACCTTCCTAAACTTGGTTGGAATTACACAGGGAAATTCTGAAATTACTTACTTCAAGAACCCAGCCCTGAAAATTTTTATTTAGCTACTGGAGTTATGATGTGGATATCTAGAGTTTTAAAAATTCACACACACACACACACACACACACACACACACACACACACACACACAGCAAAAAAAGTAAAATATAGTCCATCTGGGACTTTATTTTTTTTTTTAATTTCAGTCATGTGCATCAAAGATTAAGCAAAGCAATGGGAATAATGCCTAAGTAGATGCAGTGAAAAGAAGAAGGAGAATTAAATAACACATCACTGGATTAGCGTGGAAGCAATGCATCTGGCTGGCTTTGCTTCCTGTTCTTCACACTGCCTCTCTCTGGTCTCCCAATTTAAGATCTTGACTTGAGATGGATTGACGCTTACTCGTGTGATGGTTTCTGGCTAGTTAGCTCATAACGTTTTCACACAGGTCAAACCGTGACAGCAAGTTTTTATTTCTAAGATAGCTCCATGTGTGCTGTGTGCCTGTAGAGTCAGAGTTGGCCTTGGCCATATCTGATGAGTTTAGTTTCGATAGTTCTTGTTACGGCAGAAATGAATAGAAATAAAATGGGAGCAGGTACTATCTCTGTGAATATTCTAGAATAGCAAATTGACAATTTTTAACATATAATAAATACTATAAAGTCTCTCCTAAATTATTTTGTTATTGCAAGTATTTTAATTTTAATTTCATATCAGTTTACATAAAATGAATTTGACAAGAAAAGGTAGGGTTTTTCTTTTAGAATAAAATTCAGACTGTTTTAAAACATGCATTCTACAATCTACTGGTGATATTATTTTATTTTTCCTATGGAAAATATATATATATAGATAGATAGATAGATAGATAGATAGAGAACAAATCTTATTTTCATAGAACACTTGCTTTCTTTGAACTGAAAGGACTACTTGTGCAATCACAGAAAATACAAAAGGGTTTACCTCACTTATAAGTTTAGAAATGCTTCTTTTTTCTTATAAGAAAATTATTAGAAGACAACTAATAGTGCAAGCCCAGCATAGACATTTAAATAAGACCTCACAAATAATTATTAATATAACTGACTTAATGGATTCCATATTCAGCAAGATTGTAGATGTGGTATTTAACTACTAAGACTTAATGATTCTAGACAAATGTTACATCTTTAATAAAGAGATTTGCTAAAAAAAAAAAAAAAAGGAGAGAAGAATTCACAGATGGCACAAAGAGGCAGTCACAGTAACTTAGTCTCAGGGAATGGAAACCATGACAGTTTGTCCACAGGGTTTATGGACCATAGGGTTTATAGTCTCCTACTTTTCTACCAAAACTATACCAATCCTTAGAACAACCTCAGAGGTAGGCTCTATGTTTAGCTCAATTTGCAAATATGAAAAGGAGGTGCAGAGAGGATACATAAGTTGAAAACTGTCACATACATAGTCAAGGGCAGACAGAGAAATGAACCCTAGATAATCAAGACTCTGACTCTGTCAGTGAATGAGATTATAGATTTGAATTCATTGGTTTGAAACAGTACAATGATTTCAAAGGTTCCAAAGAGGAATGCCCAAAAATGTGGTGATATATTGTGTATCAAATAAAACTTGCCTAAAAATCAGAGTACAGAGCTAGCCACAGAGTTAGCCATAGAGGTCAGGCAGTGGTGTCACACATCTTTAATCCATAGGCCCTAGGCTCCAAAATGCCAGCTCATGCACTAGGGATGGGTTCTGATCCCACTGCCTAGGGGGCCCCTAAACAGTTTAAGCTAAACAACTGTCTTGCCTATCTAGAGGGCCTAGTCTAGTACCATGGGGGCTCCACAGCTATTGGTCCACAGTACATGCATTTCCACTGGTTTGGCTAGTTGTCTCTGTACTTTTTCCCATCATGGTCTTGATGTCCCTTGCTCATAGAATCCCTCCTCTCTCTCTCATCAATTGGACTCCTGGAGCTCTGCCTGGCACCTGGCCATGGATCTCTGCATCTGCTTCCATTAGTCACTGGATGAGGCCTTTATGATGACAGTTAGGGTATTCAGCCATCTGATCACCTGAATAGGCCAGATTAGGCACCCTCTCAACTATTGCTAGTAGTATATGGTGGAGTCCTTGTTGAATTTTAAAAAACTATTTTCTTGTTTAAAATTTTCTTTCATAAAATCACTAAATTAATAATAATTGCTGTTGTCTTATATTTACAAATGGGAGAGTGGATGATTTAAAAGAGACTATCATGTGTGTTAGTGTGTGCATGTATTTCAAATACCTGGTATGTTACACTTATTGTAGATTTGTTGGCTTGAAATTATCATTCTATTATTAATAATCCCAATCATAATAATAATAATAATAAATTCCAAACTCTAAGAGAATACAGATGTTTTCTTATTTTGAAAAAAATAGCCATAGATATATATGAGATAATTTTAAATGAAAATTGTTGCTGGAATCTAACTGCTTCCTTGGGGGAGGGGGTGAGAAGGTGTAGTGTCAACGGCACAGACACTGGGAGTCTGTTGAAGGCAAATAACGAACTTATTTATTCAATACCAAGGAAGGCCTTATGTACCCTCCTCCCAGCACCCAGTCTGTATTGCAATCTGGTGGCATAGTGTGGTCATCCCTCACTGGCTGGGCATGATCAGGAACTCTGACAGTGACCAGGAACTGCGACAGCGACTAGGAACTCTGACATCACATCAACTGTTGCTAGGTCCTCAGGCAGATTCCAGGTTGGCTCATAAGGAAGTATGTTATGTGCATGCCTTGGCAACTGATCTGAGCCATTTTCCTCGACCCTATGGGTCTGTCCTACTACAAAAAATAATTAAAAGTTTAGATGACAGACTCAGAAGATGATAAGGAAACATGCAAGGCTCACTCTACTAAATGTGATCCACACTATCTTGAACGAGACTTCCTGCCTTTGACTGTTCTTCAAATCCAGTGTCATTTAAAAAAATATATAAAAATATATGCTCTAGTGGGGGGGGGTTAAAGTTGTTTTTTGTATCTAGAGTTTTCCTGCCTGGTCCACAGTCAGGACAAATCTCTGACACCCGCCAGTCCCACAGCCGCTCAGACCCAACCAAGTAAACACAGAGACTTATATTGATTACAAACTGTATGGCTGTGGCAGGCCTCTTGCTAACTGTTCTTATAGCTTAAATTAATCCATTTCTATAAATCTATATCTTGCCATGTGGCTCGTGGCTTACCGGCATCTTCACATGCTGTTTGTCATGGTGGCGGCTGGCAGTGTCTCCCTTTCCCTTCCTGTTCCCTTAATTCTCCTCTCTGTTAGTCCCGCCTATACTTCCTGCCTGGCCACTGGCCAATCAGTGTTTTATTTATTGACCAATCAGAGCAATTTGACATATAGACCATCCCACAGCAGTTTTTTGTTGTTGTTGTTTATTTAATTTATTTAGTCTGGTTTTAAGAGACAAGGTCTTTTTCTTTAGACCAAGCTGGCCTGGACCTTGTGAAAACCATCTTACCTCTGTCTCTCCAGTGCTGATATTATAGGTTATGTACCACCATGCCTGGGTGTTTTAACCTGTTTTTATCTTAGTTAATTTCATGCAATTCAACTGTATATAGTATTAAGTAAGTGGGAAGCTATCCTTAATTAAGCAAAGATTAAGTAAAAAAAAATAGGAATAGAACAAAATTGTCTCCCTCTTACCATCTAGAAAAAATGTACAATTATTAAGTTGTACAGAGCTATGTAGTAAAATATATTATTTTAAATTACATGTAATAACAGAGACTAAAAGCAAAAAGAGTGACTTCATATTATCATTGCATTATTAAAATCTAAGTTCCATGTTGATACAGGAGAATTTTAGTCTTCTATTCACCATAAATAAGAATCTAGATCAATAATCACATTCCAGTTATGACTCACTGATAATATTCCTGTGACAACTTTGGTATTTTTCAGTTTACTATATAATGCTCATTTTACAATGATAATGATAAAGTATCACAGGAATCTAAACTTCATTGTACATACATAAACAAAGTCTAAAATTGATTAAGAGTACAAATGAAAATACCTGAAATCTTCATTTTTTTTTAATAAAGTAAAATGACCAGAGTTAATGTTTGTATTTCAACACCGTTTATAGTAAATGAGAACGTCTCTCACGGCCATGATTCATATCCCATACCATTGCAAGCTGCTTTCAGGCAATGGGGTGAGTCAGGCCTTTTAGAATTTTGGTCATTGTCTCCTTTTAAACTGATAAGATACAGTGAAGGAAGAATCAGGATTTTATCGAAAGCGTTAACTTAAATGGAAAATTTAAAAATTAAAACTTTATGCTTTTGAGATTTTCCCGCCCAGCGCCTTTCCTATTTATTTCCTGTCTCTGTGGCTCTTGACTGTGCCAATACCACCTGGCTGTACTCGATCTCATTCTCTGCCTCTCCACTTCCCACTCTACTTGTCACTCTTCTTCACCATGCCATTTGTCTCCGCATCTGACTATTTTCTCCTGAACTGTATTGGAAATACCTTTTATTTATATGTGACTTAATTACTGTCTTGTTTGTATTTTAGACAGTTGATTTAAGTTGTCCTCAGAGAGGCATAAATAGACTAATATCACAAGTCTGTCTTTACTCTCATCACCTTAAGTATTTTACAACTTTCATCCACAGTAAAATATTCCCTTTCTCCACCCTTTCCACAAAGAGAAAAGGATGAAATAAAAATATGCTTTAAGTTTAAAAAAATCATGTGTAGTTTTTTTATAACAAAACCATAAATTATAAGAATAAACTAAGGAAACAATAAAATTGTAAACTCTATATATCTTGTAGACGTATCTTTAACATAAACCAAATTGATTAAAGAGATCAGCAGAAACTAATAGAACATCTAATTTAGTGTGATATGTTGTTCATAATAAAAATTTGGGGTATTTTTTAGTTGTTTCATTTTAAAAGAAAAACACTGGAGTTTATACTTTAATAGGAAAAACATTGATAAGCCCCATAACCTGGAGTTTAGTATATATGCCTATTTAGTTTTATTCTGATTCAAATTTTTAAAAGTATATTGCAGTATTTCTATATAAAACCACAAAAATAACTTTCTTTTTCTCTAGCTCTCTACATTTATGAAATTAATTAGTTGTGATGACAGTGCTTACTGTAATATCTGCCCATGCACAAACTTGAAAATATACAATACTATTAACTGTAACCTTGTGCTATGCAATAGATATCAATATTAAAATCCTATTTTCCTAAGTGGTCTCCCAATAACCATTTTTCTTAAGTGGTGTGCAACTTTATATAAAAATGAAAATCCTAATTAATAATTTTTTGGTAGATAAAATATATATTCTGACCATTACATGTATGTTAAAACTTACTATTATTTTATGTGCCTTTTAAGAACACTGCATTTTGTCTAACAACTACACACAATCTTTTTTTGGTTGTCCTTAAAACTTCTCATGTCTTTCTTTTAACTTCTTGAGCACAGGATTTTGTCTCTTCAAACTGGAAATTACCCGAAATTTCTTTGGAAAGATCTGACTCATAACAAGTGTCAATAGATGGCTTATAATTGTTGAGTAACCTGATCCCAAAAGATTTACTTTAAATAGACATAAAAGTGATACTGCTGTTATCATTTCTAGTCATTTCTTTCATGCTGCAGTAAATCATGTATTCAAACTTCTTATCAATTTAGTCAATAATTTGAAAACATCTGAACAAAGAACTGTACTCAATGATCTACTGCTCCCAGTCATCTCTGTGTCAGTATTCCTCATAAAGTTTTAGAATGCATCAGCTGTATTGGCTGGAATCTGAACTTTCCTTTTCATCTTGTCCTGATGTACTGTTATGACAAATACTATAAATGGGCACAAAGAAACTTTACCTTTTAAAAATGATTCATTAACTTGTACTGCTTAAGTGGAACCAAGGGCCTCATGCATACCCCTGAGTCATATTCCAGCCCTAGTAATACAAAAGTTTAACATAAGAATATGCAATTTACAATTGGTCTACATGGCAGAAACCACATCTGTGGGCTGGCAGCTATGACCATCTCCCTGGTTTAATGGAAAGTCCAGTGTCTTTGTCTCAGGTAGGGCTCTGTATGGTCCATAGTGTGTCAAAGCAAGATATGCAATTTCCACGCTATTTTAGGTGCTGGGAGCAAATCCAAATCTCATACATGGTAAGTATGTACTTCACTACTCAGCTATACTTCTAGTTCACACATTCTTTTCTATTCTAAACTTTCACTTAATTAAAAAGATTACATGTTTTGGCTTTCAGGTTGATTTCCCTCATGACATAATACATATCAGGGAAATCTACTGTAGAGCCTGGAGACTTGAGTCTTATTTATTTATTTTTCACGTGTACAAGTCAAAATTGAATTTTTGTTTCCTCATCTGAAAAAACAGTGAATGGTCATATCTAGATGACATGGCATGGATGTGTTGATCTGATTATGACTAGTGAATACATATGGAGCTATACAGCATTATTATCATCATAGAGATTAGAAAGTTATCACTGTAAATGCAGCTACTTGTTATGGTAAACTAAATTGCATTGGCTCGCAGACACAGCCACCAGTTATTGTGTTTTATATGGTAGTCTTCCTACCACAAAGGAAGAATTGATTAGCTGTATCAGAAACACTTGGCCAGTGAAACTTCAAGTGTTTGCCATCTAGCTTTTAAGAAAAGATGTGCTGGGTCCGTTGAAATTACTTGGTAAAAGTGTCTGCTGCCAAGCTCAATGACTTAAGTTCAATCCCTGTGCCCTTCATGATAGAAGGAGAAAACCATTCCAGCAAATTGTCCTCTGACCTCCACATGTTCTTTATGGCACTTGTGCACACACACACACACACACACACACACACACACAGATTGTGTAAAAAAAATATCAAAATATGCTGATTCATCCTAACAACTACTGATAGTGAAAATCATAGTCAACTTTATTGCAGAATATTTGAAATAATCATCAAGTAATGATGAGCTATTTATTTCTTTAGGAAATGTCTACTGATCATTACATTAAATAATAAGTTCTTATTTCCATATAATCAATGTAAAATTTGTCATCCATATCATTGTGCCTTCTTATTAATCTTCATTTTAATGTCCATACAATGACATTTATACTTTGAAAGTTGGTACTAGTTCCAGAAAAAGTAAGTGTACATTAATGAATAATAAAGAATAATCTCCATATTTTTGATTTGCATTGTGGAACAAAGAACAAGCATCACTATTTTATTTGGTGTAGGTGAGAGATTATATATTTTGAAGTTTTAAAAAGTCATTAATGAAATTTAACTGGAACTCTTGGTCTAAAGTAGATAAATGCATTTGTTAGAAACTTTAGATGCAGTTTGAATTAAGTATTGGTCAAGTGAGAAACCATATCAAAAGTGATTTCTGAGATACCAATAACACTAGAAATACATCCCCTGTCAGATAAAGGGCCAGAAAAAGTTTTATTGCATGTAAAAGTTGGTCATATAACTGACAAGTACCGGAAGTGTAAGAGGCTTATGTTGAGGTCCCAAGGAGAGGGAAAAAGGGAGGAAATACAGTTTGCAGGTGATTCATTTAGTCCCTGACACTATGTTGTTATTTGAAGGGATTTATTTCTAAAGGTATTTCATTTGCTGAGATATCAGTTGTAATATATCACTCTTTTTTTCATCTGTCCCTGAAGAAATAAACATTCTTTTTTTTCTTGGGAAATATGACAGAAAGATTACTTTATTAAAAGTCTAATAATAAGTTCAGACTACATGTATTAATATAAACACTTAGAGTTATCATTCCAAAACTTAAAGAATTAAAATGCAGGCAAGAAAACAGATAAAGGACAGGTGACTTAGCGTAATAGATTTCCTCCATTAAGTTTAGATATAAATCTCTGTGATCTTTTGATACAGTACACAATGGTCACAACTAGAAACCGAATTCAGTGTAGTATGGGTCTATTGTATTTTCAGTCTATTCTTATGAACTTGACATATTGATAAGCCTTCAACAAACACCTTCTCAAGAGGAAAAGCCATCGTTTTATTTTCAACAGAAACTCAATTATTTGATATGTTGTCATATGAGTACACTTTGAGGACTCTAACCTCTAGATTGGTGCCATACAGATAAAGCCTTAGTATAGATTTGTTCTCTGAAAGGTTTTATTTCATAAAAATATACCATCTTACTTTCTTCCTCCGACACTGTGTTAGAAATAAGTCAACTGAGAGAAATTGAAAAGATTTTCAGAATTTCTCAGAAAATTCTTACAATGTTTTAAAATGTTATTTAATACAGTTTGGGCCCCTTTAAAGCATGATTAATGTTGAAAACAAACATATTACATATACAGTATCTTCATACATATATAATGTATATATGTAAATGATTATAAATAGCTACATATGATTTTCCTATCTCTTGTCACTATCTCATGTTTAATTACTTAAATATTAATTTACATGAAACATTTCACATTTTCTAAACATTTTGTAAATAAATTATACACCTGGATGGCGGTGGGGCACACCTTTAATCCCTGCACTCAGGAGGCAGAGCCAAGCAGATCTCTATGAATTCAAGGCCAGCCTGGTCTATAGAACGAGATCCAGGACAGGCACCAAAACTACACAGAGAAAGCCTGTCTTGAAAAAACAAAACAAAACAAAACAAAACAAAACAAAACAAAACAAAAAATATTTATACAGACTGTGTCAAAAGAATTGTGATCCATAGACTTAGCATCAATGCAGAATAAAATGATGCTATGTAATACTTGAACCTTAACATTACATAAAACATATGGATAGCTGCATACTCTGAACTCAGTGCTGAACATCTCCACTTTCTAAGTTGTGTATTTCCTTCAAGAAAATTAAGTCCTCTACCTTCTCTTTCGTTTTCCTCTCAGACACCGAGTTTGTGTGAGACACAGGGCTTCTGTTTCATTTCATTTTCAGGATGGAATCTTGAAAAACCACAATTCCAACCAAAAGGGCAGTGACAAAGGCCGCTAATTGTAGCTGTTCTCATGGAGATAGTCCTGGAACCGGGAACTACTGATGGGCAGGTCAGAACTTGAATTCAAGCCACAGGCTTATTTTGTTTAATTGCACACCATTTTAGAAACTGGACAGTTTTATGAAGCGCATCTAATTTGGCTTGAAGACAGAAATAGTCCATCCACATGGGTTATCCGTGCTATGTGGGATCAAGTGGTTGCTTTGCAAGACCAACTGGGCGGAGCACCCACCAGGTCTAACATGCAGCGTGTGTCACTGTTCTGAATTGCCTGTAGGTGTGTCAGGCTGAGATGCCTTCCTGCAGGGAAAACACATTTGCTAGCTTGGCCACTTTCCTCGTGCTTTGGTTCCCAGGCCTAGTAGGACGCACAGTACGACATTTTACTGCACCATCAACTGGCATTTACTTGTTTCTTCCCAATCAATTTTAGAATCAGACTGTGTAGCGTGTCATCTTAAAGAGTAAAAATTTAAAACATATAAGTCTAAACTCTTGCTTTCTTGATGAGAGAAACAGAAACACAGTTAAAGGTTGACTTTGGATATACTCTCAGGTGATGGGGGGCGGGGGCTGAACTGACCAGCCACATTCTTTGACATTGTTTCAAAATAAGACAGCATGTGTAGACTGCTATTATACAAAGTTATGAAGCAAGATATGTTTTAAATCTTAAATTCTCAGCTCCTTTGACACAAAGAATTTAAATTGTACTAATAATAAGTTATAGTAATCATTTAAACTCTTATATTAATTCATTTCAATGGACACTGACGTTTTACTTTTGGTTTTGTTTCAATTTGTATAGTGTTAAAACTATCAGGTACCTTAAGACAACAAAATCCTTATAATAAATATTGGCACTATATAAAAGTAATCCTTAACTTAGCCCTCCTCACTGTATTTTTCTTACAATGTCTAATAAAACAATCTGAAACAGAGCTGAAAGTAACTTAAATTAGGTAAAATTAAAGAGCTACGATGAACCTGACTTTACTCTCTTTGGCACAGAATATCTTTTATTGTAGGGCACACATGTTAAATACATTAGAATGTTGATTTTCTGCTCTGTATATTTTAATTTAATACTTTAGGTTTCTTAGTGAAGCATAAATGAGTTATATCATTTTAAAATTTCATTTTAGATACATTGTTTTACACTACAAAATACTGTTATCATATCAGAAGTCTGCTGATACAGTTCTCAAAGAAACAAAAAAGGAAGAAATGTTTCCAAATTTATTTTATAAAGCTAATATTACCTTTACACTAAATCTGAATAATGTCAGAATAAAAGACAGACCTATTTTTCTAATACACATGAATATAAAACTTATTAAGATATTTGCAAATGGAATTCAACTACACACAAAAAAGATCATACATCACAATAAAGTAGGCTTAATTCTAAGGATATGAACAAGATTCAATATACAAAGATCAAAACATATAATTCAGCAGAGAGACTCCAGGACAGAAATTACATGATCATCTCAGTAGATGTAGGAAAGACTTTCGACAAAGATCAGTATTGTGATAAAAAGTGCCAAAGACGCTAGGAATAGAGTGAAACTACTTCAAAGCCATAAAGTCCATCTGTAACAAACCTAAAGCCAACATTATACTAAGTGGGGGAAAAGTGAAATCATTTCCTTTAAAATCAGGAACAAGACAACGATGTTCACTCTCTCCACTCTTATTGAATACAGTGCTTGAATTTTAACCAGAACAAGACAAGAGAATGAAATCCAAGGAATATAAATAGGAAATGAAAAATTAAAATTGTTCATACTTGCAGAGAATATAATCCTATAGTTAAAAGAACCTCAAGACTTTGCCAGAAAATTCTTAGATCTAATAAATACTTTCAGAAAAATAGCAGGATACAAAATGAACATACAAAAATCATTTATATACCACAAATGAAGAGCAGGAATTCTGGAAATCAACCTCATTTACAATAGCCTCAAAAAATAATAAATAATGAAATTATTTATTACCTGAAATAAGTCTAACAAGGAAGTTAAAGATGTTTACAATGAAAACTTTGAAACACTTAAAGAAATTGAAATAGATACTGGGAGACAGAAAAATAGATAGACCTCTCATGCTCATTAATCAACAGAAGTAGAATTATGAAAATGGATATATTGCTGAATGTGATCTACATATTGAATATCATCCCCACCAGAATCCCAGTGGCATTCTTCAAAGGCTACAAATCAATCTCAAAATCCATATGGAATCACAAAAAATCCTGAATAATGAAGATTATCCTGAGCAGAGTAACTACTGCTGTTGGAATCACAGTGTTTTATTTCAAATGATACCACAAAGCCATCATTGAAATAGCATTTTTGACACAACACAGACAAGTAGACTGATGGAATAAAACAAACAACCCAAGAAAATCACATCTGGGGATAACAGATATTCATATGTAGAAAAATAAAACTAATCGCTACCACTCACCCTGTGCAAAAGCCAATTCAAAAATGAATCCAAAGCCTTATTGTAAGACCTGAAACTCTGAAAGTACCATACATAGACAAGTTGTGGGTTTAAGTGTGGATTCCTAAAGGGGGCCCCAACACTCAATCAAGAACTGGAAGAACTGAAAACTGAGAGTGAGAAATTAGAAGCTTTTCATTGCAAGTGAAACAATCAGAGAGAATGACCTACAGAAATGAGTAAAATCTTCACCCACTAAATATCTGGCAAGGAATTAATATCTGAAGTATTGTAGAAACCAAGTGCCCAGTCAATAGAGGGGCAAATCAAGTCACCAGTTCCAAAAAGAGGAAGGACAACTGACAAATAAACACATGAAAATAAACCTTAAATATCCTCAGTCATGATGAAAACACCATCCTAACACCCATCAGAGTGGTTAATATCGGGATAACAAGTAGCACCATATTCTATGAGGATGAGGCTGAAAACGAACTCACATTCACCATCCATATCCATTGAAGTATAACTAGTTCACCCACTATAATCTAAAATAGAATTACCATATAATCCAGATATAGATATTTATCCTTTCATGTTCAAAAAGTCCTTGTCTATTCCTGTATCTTAAAGTGATGTTCTTATGTTTTTCTTTAGCAATTCCAACATTTCAGGTTTTATATTAATGAAATTGATCTATATGGGCCAATCACAACACTCCTGAGAATATACCAGAAGGAATCAAGGAATACCACAGAGAGTCCTAGACATCCGTGTTTATTCCACAGTAGCCAAATTGTAGGATTATCCTATTGTTCACCAACAGACAAAACAATAAAGAAAATATTAAATATACATTATAGGTTTCTTTAAATATGTGAATAAGAATGAAATTCTTCATTTACAGAAAAATTGAAAAATTTTTATGATTATCATGTTAAGATATACAAACAAGGCCCAGCAAGACAAATTTTGTATGTTTACTCTCAAATAAAGAGCCAGATTTTGTGGATGTGTATGTCTATATGTGTATATATACATATATGTGTATGTATACATGATATGTGACATAAAATAAGAAGGGGGCTGGTAAAATGCATCAGCAGGTTAAGGTACTTTCCTTCAAGTCTAATGACCTTACTTCCTTTCTCATGACCCACATGATGGGAAAAAAGGAATGATGCCAGCAAGATATCCTTTGCACTTCACACATTTACCATGGAACATGCATGCTCAGAAACATACACCCTGGCTGGGTGGTGGTGGCACACGCCTTTAATCCCAGCACTCGGGAAGCAGAGCCAGGCAGATCTCTGTGAGTTCGAGGCCAGCCTGGGCTACCAAGTGAGTTCCAGGAAAGGTGCAAAGCTACACAGAAAAACCCTGTCTCCAAAAACAAACAAAAGAAAGAAAGAAAGAAAGAAAGAAAGAAAGAAAGAAAGAAAGAAAGAAAGAAAGAAAGAAAGAAAAAGAGAAAGAACACACACCCCGTACTGGTCAGTTTTATGTCAACTTGACACAAGCTGGAGTCATCTTGGAAGAAGGAATATTAAAAGAGAAATTGACTATGCAAGACTGAGCTATTTGCAAAGTCTATAAGGCATTTTCTTGATTGGTGATTGGTGTGCGAGGGCTCAGTTCATTGTTCTTGTGCCAACCCTGGGCAGATGGTCCTAGGTTCTATAAGAAAACAGGCTGAGATAACAATGAGGGAGCAAGCCAGTAGGCAACACCCCTCCAGGGCCTCTGCAACAGCTCTGCCTCCAGGGTCCTACCTTGAGTTCCAGCCCTGACCTCTCTCAGTGATGGACTGACTGTTCCCCGAGAATTGTAATCCATTGTATACCCTTACCTCTCCAAGTTGCTTTTGGTCATGGAGCTGTATCACAGAAATAGAGGCCTCAACTAAGACATCTCAAAGTAAAAATACATGTGATAAAATTCCTAAAAAGGTAGAATTGGGGTTATTTCAGAAAAGGAAAGGTGGTACTACAAGGGGAAATGAGAATAGGAGAGAGTGATGGGGTGGGTATGGTCAAAGCACATGTTGTGCTCGAAGAAAATGTCATTATGAAACCCATCACTATGTACAATGTACACATACTAATAAAAATTTTACACTGCAGTTGGTAGCTCACACACTGATCTCAATGTGGAGAGACTAAAGCCATGAATTTCAGGCCACTTTGGAATACAGGGTGTCACTCTGCCTCAAAAGGTCAATCAATCAACCAATAACCAAATAAATGAGCAATCTACTTCTAGTAATTGATAATCATAGGAGATGTTGGTAATGTTATTATGAGATTTTATGTGTATGCTATAAAACAAAGTAAATGAAAATTTATGTGATCTTTTAAGCACAGTGATTATGGGCATCTCAGTATGGGGAGAAAGAAGAAAGAAATACAAAGTAGGAGGTATTTTAAACTCTACTCTGGGCTTTACTTTTAATCAAAAATGTTGACATAAACTTCTTGATATATTATATCTTAATTATATTCCCAGACTCCATCCTCTGAATGACCAACCCAGTTATAACCAGTCCCAGCATCATCCATGTTTAGAACAAAGATTTAAGATTTATTTCTCTTTGTTGTTGCTGGTAACTGCTTTGTTGTTACTGTTTTAGTTTGATTTTTTTTTTTTTGAGAAAGACTCTATGTGTCCCAGCCGTACCTAAAACTAGTAACTCTTCTAGCTTAGACTTCTTATTGCTGGGGTTACAAGAACCAAGTTGGAATAATTTTTTTTCTATTGACATAAAGAAAAGGACCACTTATTGATATTCTTTTTAAGAAAATTCAATGATTCTAATTATTACTCAAAAAATGTTCAAGAAAATACTGAAATGATTTCCAGTAATTATCAAGAGACCTGTTACTGGGTGGAGTCGTGTGTGCCTGTCACCCCAGAATTTGGGAGGCTGAGAAAAGAAAATTAGATTTCCACACCAATAAGGGAGTTCAGTTGAGTTCCTAAGGAGTTCAATGGCACCTGATTAAACTAGGAAGAACTTGGAAAGGGAGGCAGAAAAGTCTGAGATGAAAAAGAAGAAACCATACAATCCATCTAAAACACAACCTCTGTAACAAAGGGTCAGACAGTATTGACAAGAGTGTGTGAAAGGCTGGAACAACCACAGGAACATGTTGTCTGCTGTGAGATTCCACATCCTAGGACTGTCAGAGAAGCTTTTCTCACAAAGTCTCAACAATAGGGCTACTTAAAGAAGACCTGAACAGGGACAAAACCAATAGACACGATAACATGATAGGGGGAAATCTCATGAAGTCTCAGTCCTAGACAAAGAACTACAGGCAACTAAGGAATACCAAGAGAGGTAGAGAATGTTCTTCCCCAGGGAAGAGTCCCCCAACTGGTTATCTAAAACCAGGTGGTCAGTCTGTATGTATTACATGTACCATTAAACAGGATGAGCAGATTATATTTATATATTTAGAATATATATATATATATTTATAACACATATAGAATATACCAAATACTGTACTTGTTACATATTTATGTAACAAAAACTAAAAGGAGAGACCAGAGGCCAGGAATTTGAGACAAAACAAAAGGAAGGGTACATGAGAGGTGTTGGAGGATAAGGGAAATGGGAAGCAATGTAAATATATTTTAATTTGAATTTTTTTAATTCTCTAGAACAGGCTAGTACATGTTTCAGTGGAGAACAATAGAACTAGCCTAGAAAATTGCTTACCATCCCTTAAATGAGAAACATGGGATGACATCCAGTCTGTGATGATTAATCTTGTCAACTTTGTTGGACTTAGAGATGCTTAGAGGATTAACAATGCAAGTTTCTGAGTGGCTTTGTCTATGAGAGCACTTCCAAATACAATTATGTCATGTGGGCTCTTACCTAATTAAGTGGATTAATCCCTGAATGGATTCGCTATGGGCTGGCATTGGTGGGAGGAGGTACAAAGTAGGATGTAGAAGTGAGAGAAAAGTCAGTAGGAGTGTGTACTAGTTATTACTGTACTACTTTGAAGAATCAACATGATTAAGACAACTCTTACAAAAGATAGCATTTTAATAGGGGACATGCTTACAGCTTCAGAGTGTTAGTCCATGATCATGATGGTGACAAGCAGACAGGAATGGCACTGCAGCAGTAGCTGAGAGCTTTACATCCTGATCTTCCTGCAGCAGAGGGAGAGACAGAGACAGAGACAGAGACAGACAGGCAGAGAGAGACAGACAGAGAGAAAGGGAAGAAAGAGAGAAGAGAGAAGAAGACAGACAGAGACAGACAGATGAAAGAGAGAGACAGGCAGAGACAGAGAGAGACAGACAGGCAGAGAGAGACAGACATAGAGAGGGAAGAGAGTCAGAGAGAAGAGTGAAGAAGACAGAGACAGACAGATGAGAGAGAGACAGGCAGAGACAGAAAGAGACAGACAGGCAGACAGAGATAGATAGAGAGGGGGAAGAAAGAGAGTCAGAGAGAAGAGAGAGGAAGACAGATAGGCAGAGACAGACAGATGAAAGAGAGAGATCGACAGAGACACAGAGACAGAGACAGACAGAGGGAAGAGAGTCAGAGAGAAGAGAGAGAAAGACACAGAAAGACAGATGAGAGAGAGAGAGAGAGAGAGAGAGAGAGAGAGAGAGAGAGAGAGAGAGAGAGAGAGAGAGACTGGACCTGGCATGGGCTTTTGAAACCTCAAAACCCAGCCCCAGTGGCACTCCTCCTCCAACAAGGCTACACCTCATTCAACAAGGCTACACCTACTAACCCTTCTCAAACAGTTCCACCAATTGGAGCATCCAGCAATCAGCCATAAGAGCCTATGGAGGCCGCTGTTCTCATTCACACCATCACAGAATGGCTTTAGAGAATGTGTCTTTCCCAGGTCACTTGCTGGGTTCCCTTTAATCTGCTTCCTGCCAGCATGCTGAGAGTTGCTCTCTTCTGTAGCTCCCTCACTTTCAAGATGAACTGAGGCATCTCAAACCATGAACAAGACAAATCTTCCCATCTGAAAGAAAACATGAGGAAAGCTGTAACCATCACAAATATTTTTAACTGAAGTCAAACAAATGTGGGAAATTACGACAATCCTTAGATCAGTACAGACTTAGAAATTAGCTTGATTTATATAATAAATTAGTGTATGAAATAACTGATACTCTTATGCATTTACATTTTCATAAAAATTTTCAATGTCCTTTTTCATTTGTATGTTTCCAAGATAATTAATACAAACCATTTATTCCCTGCTGATCATTTGTATCCTTCAATGAATCTCAATGTACTTCTACATACAGAGAAATTTGGTGACAATGCTGTGCACTCTTTGTACTCATTTTCTACATCTCTTCATTCCTTCTTGCATGTCAAATTTATATATACACCAATTTTTTTCAAAAACAGAGGAAGATTCCAAATGACATCTGAAAATAATCTATAATTTCCTCAACCATTGATCATATGTTGTGGCTGATCCTTGTTCATCAGTGTTGTGACTAAGCTAGTATCAATGTATTGCATAATTCCCAGTGTACTTGTCCCAACAACACCCATTATTCTTCCAACTGAGAAGCTCTAGAATGTCTTTGAAAAGTCTGTCATATAGTAAAGACCTGAAACCAATAAAGCTCTATATTATTATTAGTTACAAATCATTTGTATGACCTCTCATAGTTGCAAGTGATACATTGTTGTGTCAGCAATATTATTGAAAACATCTTCCTCAGAAAGTGATTTTTTTTAGGATAGCTTGGAGAAAAACACAAACAATAAAATAAACCCTAAGTTTCTTATATCAAATACTAAAAGCTCTGTTTTCCTAAAAGCATCAATAAGTGAAGAATCTGATATTTTGGCACTAAGAAAAAAATGTTAAAGTCTTTCTGTAAGAAAACCACTTCTAACACCTCTATGAATTCTTTAGGGAAAAAAAAAAGAAATACAGTGTTTAGAGAATGCTGATCTCTGCCTAAGAAGGCCAGAATGCAAATGAAAGACACTGTTATCTACTTACTTACAGGGAGACAATTAAGCAAGATGGGAACACCATGATGAAACCAGTTTTCAAAACACACAAGTTCAAAGTGTGCTACAGTCCTTATTTACACAGTAGCGTAATGTTTATTTGCTTTTTTTTTTTTTAAAAAAAAAAGAGAGGGTCTTTAATATAATTTACTGCTTAAAATAGTTCTAATTTTAGCTAGATTCTCCTGAGTCCGGTTGCTTAGTTTAAAGACCATCTGTCTTGAGATTTTTCTCACCATACAGGTTTGCATAGACACCAGTGAGTAACTGATTTGAGCCCCAACAAAGCAGGACTTTGTGATTGTAAACTGTGAACTCAACTGACAGCTGAGCAGTTTTATTTCCTTGGTGCTTCATTGATGATGAAGGAGTAGCAATAAGTAGAGAGGGAGGCCACATCATCTGGCAACTGTTTCTGAGGGAGAGCCAGATGTTTCTGCTTCCTGATTTTCAACTTTAATTCAGTTCAATATGGAGTGTGTGTGTAGATGTACATGTGCGTGCACATGCATAGAGGCACAGGTTTTACAAAATACATACAAATTATACTAGCACATTCAAGTATTTATGTATAACTCCATGTCAAACTGAATGTTAATTTACAGTCATTTTATTTGAGCACATATAATTAAGGTAAGGGTCAACTATGAGAAGTTGTATCCCAAATAATAATGTAACTCATTGGTTTAATTGAGGGTCGGGTGCAATTCGTTGTTGTTAAATTGGAAACAAATTTACAATGCACAAAGGAGAAAATAATCTACTAGAAACAAAATACACTAAATTTAAAAACACATCTTAAACATTTAGGTACTAATTCCACTCTTAGTGTGCTAGTCTAACATTAAATTGGAACATGACTTGATACCCTCTTAGAGTTGGAAACTTGCTCTTTGTCTACAGGAAGCTGTCAGTCTAATTTATTTGGGCAGATGTGCTCTTCCAGTTGGGACCAGACTGGTATCTTTAAATCTGGGCCTTTGGGAAAAAAATGGTGCGGAAGCCAGCAAGTTCCTTGGTGTGAATTTATTTTGCACTACAGATGGAAATAAAAATGCTTTATTAACCTGCTTGTAGAATTCTCTGTAGATTTTTCTTTAAGACCAAGAAATCAATTTGATTTTGATTTTGATTAAGTCACTAAACTTCATAAGGACAAATGTAAAGTTCTTGAATTGCCTTTCTCATATTACATGATTTTAAATAGAGTTTGTAATATATTTTTCAACATTGTCTCCATATGAGTTATTCATTATACAGAAATTGTTCTACAAGTTTTAAGATAACTTAACACACCTTCTGAACTACAGATACTGAAGAATTTTTCTGCCACTATTGTTTTCAGAATAGCTAGCTGGAGAAAATTTTAGGCATTATATTCCCATACAGTGAGTGTGAAATTTTTAAGGAAAACTCTCACAGAATCTTTGTGTCATTCTCACACTTCCTTCTCTGTGGGTTTCATCCACTAAAACATAAAGTGTAACAAAACGTGATACCATTCAGCTCTATGGGTTAGCAATGTGGTGTTTAGAGCTAATAGACAGATAACATCTGAAAGTTTGTTTGGAAACGAGAAAAGCCGAGGCCACTTTCCAAAGCAACAAACTGCTGCTCTCTGTGACCCTTAAAGGTCAGAGTTCAGGAATTTCCTGGAGAGATTATGTTTTGCCTCGCGTTTCTTTTCCTAACATCAATCACATGGCAGTAGGGTTATTCCAACCAAAGGTGTAAGACAGGCATGAGTTCAGGAAAGCACATTGAGAAGAGAAGGGAAGGAAAAGGAAGAGAGAAGTTAGGAATCACAAACAAATGAAAATTCAAATTTAACGTCAAAAATCAATCCCAGCAAATGATTCTGCTTATTGTACTGCTTCTTATTCACTTGTTATCTTTGAGTTGAGTAGGATAGCTTTGGGATGATTTGAACACAATACAGTTGTCAGCTAGTATTTTCTCTTAATCACACTGTGACTCAATTCTTGTCACTGTGCTTGGTAGTATTTGTGCATATCCCCAGGTTCCAAAAAAAAACTATTATAATATGAAATATCACAGCAAATTTCCCATGGCAAGCACCTTTTACTTCCCTTACAAGTTTCTCCATGTTAAAATAGAACTGAAAATCCTATGCTTTGGTCACAGCTAATCTCCTTGTAAGTGGTACATTGGAAGAGAACTGGAAAGGCTGAGGTATGACTAGAAACCTGGCACTCAGAACACAGAGATAGATCCAACCAACCTGGGAATCACAGCGTGAGCCTGATTCAAAAACATTGCCTTTCCCCAAATTAACATTATATTACTGATATCTATGTTAAACAAGTGTTCAATGTGTACAAAATAAATTCTTAAATTTATTACCTACTTTCCTAAAGTTTACATAATGTTTCTTTTTACTTATTACAAGCTGTGCAGGTAATGAGTCAGATTGAACAATCATTGAACTATCTTCATGAAAAGGCTTTTGCCTAACTCATCATGCTATTGATGCTACTTTGGATTTCTATATTGCAAATTTAAGATCACACACATACACAAACACATGACCTTAGAGGTAAACATAATTGTGAAGAGGAAGGGGATCAGCAGAAGTGAGAGGGGACACTAGAATGTAATATCAAAATACATATCATTACATGTATGCAAATATAATAACAAATCCCATCCATTACTATGTATAATTAATGTATACTAATGTCTTAGTTAAGGTTACTATTGCTGTGATGAGATACCATGACCAAAGCTATTTGGGGAGGAAAGGATTTATTCAGTTTAAGCTTCCATATCACAGTTCATCATCAAAGGAACTCAGGACAGGAGCCCAAGGCAGGAGCTGATGCAGTGGCCCTGGAGTGGTTCTGTTTACTGGCTAGCACTCCAGGGCTTGCTAAGCCTGCTTTCTTATAGCTCTGACACAGCACCACCCAAAATGAAATGAGCCCTCCCCCATCAGTCATTAGTAAAGAAAATGCTATAAAACCTTGACCTACATACAGCCCTGCCTTATGGAGACATTTTCTCAATTAAGTCCCCCTCTTCTCTGATGACTCTAGTTTGTGTCAAGTTGACATAAAACTAGCCAATAGAACTAACACATTTATTTAATTAATAAACAAAAACTACTTGAGTGTTAAAAAACACTAATTTTAGGCAAAACAGATGCCATCATTTTTCCTCTCTAGATATATAATAATCTATTCTCTGTTTTATATATATATATATGAATACTACAAACTCTACATCTTAATAAAAATCTTCACTTTAGAGGTGCAAGTCTGAGAGAACACATCTGTTGTCAGCCTTCTTACTACTAGAATGTCTAGATGACACAGACGATCATGTGACAAGTCACAGGGCTTGTATACTTGTAGATGTAACCAACCGTCTTATTAAATATAAAACACAGAGCCGATTCAGAGAAGAAAGCCAAGAGGTCAGAACTAAGAGCCTTACCCTTCCTGCTTCAGCTATCCTGCTTCAGCCAAGAGAGCTCTCCGAAAAAGAGGCCTACTTCCTGTGTGTATGTCTTTAAATAGTCTAGATGTTCTGCCTTCTCATTGGTTGTAAACTAAACACGTGACTGCCTTGTCATTGCCTGTATGTACCGCCCTCCAGGTCCTTAAAGGCGTGCGCCACCACCGCCACGCACTTGCTATGGCTCTATAACTCTGACCCCCAGGCAACTTTAGTTATTAACATACAATTAAAATCACATTTCAGTACAAGTAAAATACCACCACATTTCCCCTTTTCTATTTTAATAAAAAGAGAAAAAAAAAAGAAAAAGGTTATAACTAACAAAAGAAAAACTATATACAAAAGTACAATAACTATATACAATATATACAAATAATAAATGTCTAAACAATGTCTAGTCCATTTGTATTTGACAAATTCAGAGATGATAATCTCATTATCCTATTTTGTTAAGTCCAAAATGTATCTAATTCACTTTCTATCCTAATTAATCTTCAACTAACTAACCTTCAACTATAACTAACTAATCTTCAACTCCCTCAGAGACCCAAGAAGGAAATAATATTAGCTAACAAAAATAAAAACAGAAAGTGCATGCAAGCAACTTCCAAAAAATTTGTGAGTTGACAGAAACAGCCAACTGCCTGGACAGTCACCTGAGGTTTCTCCGCAATGCTGGGGCATCATCTTCAGCCTATATAGGCTTAGCATATCTGACAGACTCATTTGTGAAGTAGGATGTACACAAGGTCAACAGTTCAACCTCACATTGGGTGAGAGCAGTCCATGCACCAGAAACACCTGAATTCCACTAATGTCATGTCATGATTCAGGATTTTAAATTCTGGAAAATGTTGATGGTTTTTTAGTTCAGCTCTCCATTCTTCTTGGCTGTGTACATATGGCTTCATCTCAGCATCCCGTTCTTCTCCACATCTCTCTATCAAATGCCAGTCTACTATTGACAGGCGTAAGCTTAGTTACTCTTCAAGAATAACTGTTTCAGCTGCTGTTCCATAGCACATCAGAAGCCATCGGCCCACTGCCTGTTCAGCTGCCTTTGAAGAAAAGGGCACTGTACCTTTTCCGAGTTGCGAAGGCCACGTCAGGGATGGTGTCATATTGTCCTGGCCTCAGAAGATGCCTTTTGATAAAGCCATAACCACTCTTGTTTAGGCAAGAATCAGTAGTCCTTTGTTTCATGTCTGTCCATTTTGTCATCAGTTGATTCGAGGATACTTTGTTGTCCTGTGGCTAACTTTTGCCACAATGAAAGCTAACTCCATACGCAGTTTCTTCAATGGCCATATTTTCTCTGAAGTAGATTGGTACTGCCAGGAGCCGACATGTCTCATAGACATAACAAAAAAGAAAAATTTTCTAAGTTATTAAAACATTTTAAATGCCATATTCTGTAGATCTCTGAAGGGTTTGAAGATGACCTATCTAAAATATATCTGCTCAATTTTTAAAACATATCTAATATGACTACAAGTTCTATTGTAATGTCTAACTACTAACTATCATTTCTTTATATCCTAATGGTAATAATAACATTCAAGGATCAGAAAATTGCATTGTTAAATGAACGATATAAGTACAATTAGAAATATACATATAGCATTTTCTAACAATATCAATTTCAATATACATAATTTGTATACAATATAAAACAATCCAATCCAATGTAAAGTATTTAAAACTAGTAATTGTCTTTTTCTTCTTCTTTCTTTCTCTCTCTCTTTTTTTTAATAAGAACCTTAAATCTAATCTGCTTAGTCTTTTTC
This sequence comes from Peromyscus eremicus, assembly GCF_949786415.1. Lineage (NCBI taxonomy): Eukaryota > Metazoa > Chordata > Mammalia > Rodentia > Cricetidae > Peromyscus > Peromyscus eremicus. The sequence goes on from NC_081433.1 coordinate 43,673,016, forward strand.
CTAACCCTTGACAACAACTTGTAACCAACCCCCCTAAACAATGAAAATTATCCCAGACCCAAAACCCATTAAAAAGACAAAAAAACCACCCACCCCACACCACCTCTTTGGGAATGTGGGCGTCGTATTCTTAAAATTGCTTCCTGCTGGGATGGGCGAAGTTATCTTTATCCTGAAAGAAAAATTTTAGGTTAATTGTCAAATTCTAGGAAAGGTAACTATATCCTTCATTATCCATTCTGTGTATAATGCCAAAGTTCAGGGTTTATCTCAAGTCCTTATTCAAGTAGTCTTTGAGACTGGATCATCTCAGCTAGTCATCTCAAAATTGCTCTGAGCACCTTGTAGTTCAAAGCTGATCTGTAGATGATGTTTGTCAGCTTAGTGATGTTATTATTGTCCACGTGGAATTGTTGTTGTTGTGGGGCCCCAACTTCTTCCTGGAGACTTCAGTTGATGTTAGGCCTGGCCGTGAATTCCTGCAGAAAACTGATAAGAGACTCGAACACAAAGACATATATATGCAGCTAATTGAAGCCCTTTTTTTAGAATTAATCAGTACTCTATATGACCATTCACATCTTAGCAAAGTTTAAAATGTATATATATCTATATATCTATATATCTATATATATTAATCTTGTAAGTTTTGATATAAAATTTATACTTTAAGAAAAGTTTAAAGAATTAGAATAGAATCAAAGAGTTGAGATTAGTAATAGAATAGTCCCTTAATTAATTTGGCTTTTCTCCTGTCTCATAGCAGAAGATGGCTCTTTTATTCTGGCATGATACAGGGAGTTTGCATTTTCCTTTTAACAACATGCTTGAGTTTAAAGAAGGAGAGAGCCATTCTCCAACTCCAAAGTCAGCTTTAAATTTTAATTGGACTGGGACTATTAGAAGACCAATAGTGTTAAATCTTTAGAGAAAAGCAGAAACAAACATTTAGGAAGACATAAAATTTTTTAGATAATATATACCCATACGCCATTTCACTCTGCTTCCTGGGATAGATGATTTGTCCCTTTTCTTCAGTTGTCTTATTTGTCCAGTGTTCTTCAGATTCCTTAACCTTCATTCTCCCTTCCTGCTTCAGCTATCCTGCTTCAGCCAAGAGAGCTCTCCGAAAAAGAGGCCTACTTCCTGTGTGTATGTCTTTAAATAGTCTAGATGTTCTGCCTTCTCATTGGTTGTAAACTAAACACGTGACTGCCTTGTCATTGCCTGTATGTACTGCCCTCCAGGTCCTTAAAGGCGTGCGCCACCACCGCCACGCACTTGCTATGGCTCTATAACTCTGACCCCCAGGCAACTTTAGTTATTAACATACAATTAAAATCACATTTCAGTACAAGTAAAATACCACCACATATACTAATCTGTCTCTCTTCTAGTCATCTTCCCGTTCCTTTTTATTTATTTATTTATTTTTGGTTTTTCGAGACAGGGTTTCTCTGTGTAGCTTTGCGCCTTTCCTGGAACTCACTTGGTAGCCCAGGCTGGCCTCGAACTCACAGAGATCCGCCTGGCTCTGCCTCCCGAGTGCTGGGATTAAAGGCGTGCGCCACCACCACCCGGCTCCCTTTCCTTTTTAAAGAAACAAGTATTCATCATGATGCCCCAACCCAGTGTCATTAGTCCTAATCGTGTCCAGAATGTACTAGCTCTGAATAAAATAATTAGATCAATTTTCCATTGTTTTAGTAGTTCAAAGTGGGGATTAACTCCCAAAGCAGGAAGTCTTAGGAGACACACTTAAACCCCATCCAAACTACAGCTACATGAACAGACAGAATGATGTAGCTTCAGCATGATTTTAGAGCCCTCTCCCCTCATTTCACTGTTGTTCTGGAGCTTTCCCGTTCCAGTCATTGCCAGCTGGATGTCTGGGTTGCAGCTATATGATCTTATTTTGGCTCAAAAGTAGGAAAGACTGACATTCTCAGTATTTTCAGAAATTGGGATGGTAGGACCGAATACAAAGACTGAGGAATGAAACTGGTGCCCAAGAAGACCGAATGTTAATATATACTCCAGATTTGAAGAACAAGATCTGGCTGCAATTTGTGTTTAGTAATTTGTTGACAGAGTTTAGGTTAAGCACAGAATTGGGCATGCAGTGGGCATAGGAACTCAAATGCCTTTCACCATGATGCTCTCTGTTGCTAGGCGAGTATTTAGTAGGTACCCGGGGAAGGTGACGGCACATCAAAAAAATCCTCAGTTCCTCTTTCTCCAGTCTCATCATTCTTCTCTTTCTACTTTTGTTCTTCAGCATTACCTGCTGCATGGTAGAAGTTCTGAGGTTGAATTGTTGACTTCTTCAGTTCTGTGGCTATTAGGAGGATTGAAGCCAACTCATGGTCACTTCTGATAAAGAGGAGGTATTGTTTTTAATCAAATTATCTTCAGCTTCATGTTATTCCCTGCCCGAATTTCTCCCTTTTATTTAGCCTCCTAATTTTCTCCATTTTAAGTGTTGCTGGGATTGGTAGGTTGTCACAAGCCTTTCTTTCTTTCCCCTTCTCCTTTTATAAGTGGTGGGATTTAAAGAGATAGCAAAGAGACACATGATAGAAAGTATGTTCATGAACACACATACTCTCAAATAGACTGTAGAACAAAGTGCATTGGAAGACCAAAGACTGCACAGATGTCAGAGGAAGCAACAGGGGTCTTATGGTGATGGCATTCCACATCACTGTCCCCACTTCTTGCCCTGTGCTATCACCAGAACTGATACTGTACAAGGTAAAATCTTATTTTGGCTCAAAAGCAGGAGAGATGTATAGATGTATAGAGGTGAAGGAACATGAATCACTAATACTGAGAAAGATTAGGAGAGAAATGCTTGTTAATAACAAGGAAGGTTGAGTGTAGCTAGCTCATATAATTCAAGAATTGTGTGTGAGGGTGTATACACAATAATTTTGCTTTGACTATTCCTAAATATATATCATATGTTATAACGGCATATTGCATATACTGCTTGCATATTATTGCATATTATATACAATACACAAAAATCCATGGAGAGAGCAAAAGATGTCCATCACACTTGGAAAGGCTAGAAAAATGCCTTGATTAGTTGGCACATATGACATAAATAATTTATATACCTCCCGAAAGCATTTGGCTCTTAAATTAATTATGTGCCTGTTGGCTATGAATTAGACATTTTCAATAATATTCTTTCACCCTAAAGCACAGATTCCTATAAGAGTGGTTAAAAGAACCTAATATAGGAAAATTAAAACTTTATGAAATAATATACCAGCAAAAGGCTCATTGGTAGTAGGTATTATATCTCTGTATTACTATTGGGTTTGGGATATTATAGACAAGGTCACTATATTTCTATAGGAAATCACTTAGAAAGGCAATTTTTAGAAATGGGGTCTGAATGGAAACTGGAAATGTCTAAGTACAAGGAAAAATGACACAGTTAAAATAATTAAATCCCAATAGTTTTTTACTTTAACAAATATATATTCTATTTCTTTATAAATCAAGATGAGGACGGATGATTTTAAAGAATCTTTCATTTTAACCTATTTGAGAAGTTATGCCACAGGAAACAATGAGAGAAACCAGGAAATTCAATATTAATTTTTAAAATCATTTAAAAACCAGTGATTATAATATTGTGCTTTTTCTTTAGGTCATATTTAGACAAATTCTTGGCTCTAAATTTCATGGTTTCACCAATAAGTGAAATTATTTGTTTGATGTTTCAGGAAGAATATACTAAAAGTTCACAGTTTTATGTTGAAACTTATGCAGTCAATGTCTTCTTTATTATTAATTATAATTAGATCTTCAATACACAATGCAGTGTCATAGTCAAAGGAATATAAGTTAAATAAAATCTATTCATCAACTTCTCTCTGTTAACCATTCTGTAGCTAAAATATTTTAGTGTGCCCCCAAAAACTTTATTTAAATGACTAAGAAGCTAAGAGAACTGAGGTGTGAATGGTCATTTCCATAGGATCTTAAATGCATTGAGAATGTCAAGCCAAGTGTTCTTACTAATTTATTATCTCTGATGAATTTATAATTAAGACTAAAGTGGAAAAGTAAGTCTGTTTCACGTTGAAAGCTGTGAGTCAGAACTCTTCCTTTAAACTAAAATGGAACAACAACATGCTTCAGGAATTGATGCAGAACTATGTAAGCTAATTTGCTTTTCTGCTGCCCAGGACTCTTAGCATTGCTAACAAATGTTTTTCTCTGCAACATATAAATGTGGCTGTTCTTCTGCAAATCTGAAGACAGTGAGTACAGCCACAGACACCATAAGATCTGAGTGGGAGAAAAGCCTACAGGGTTTTCTGTACCTTATCCTGCCTGAAAGTCCTCCTGCACATATAGATTTTTAGTGGAATTTCATATACTGAGTTGTGTATATGTGTGAACGATCAGTGGTAATACAAAATCAAATAACTTTAAGAGTCCTTGTTTGAAAATGTATTACATTTTATAATGCAGATTTTAAAATGAAAATACACTTTAAAAATAAAACAAATATGAAGCACATACTAGAGCAGTTATAAATTTTCTTTGGAAGTAAAAATTAATTTAGATTAAAAAATCCAATTATAATGTAACTGCAGTAACACTTCAGAAAAATGGGATTTTAAAAACCAATAGCAGAGCTAAACCTTTTTCATACCTGATAAGTAATTTCCATTGAACTTCACTTATTTTTACAATTTAGCTTTATTTTCTATGCATGTCAATCAAAGTTCATGAGGAAGATGTTTTGATCTGTTTTATATGTAGAAGATTAGCCAAGGGACAAGCTGGCTCCTACTCCATTATTATTAATCAGATGAAGGGTAATTTTACACAACAGAAGAACTTGGGGTAATCACAGTGAAATTAAGCCCTTTAACATATGAAAAAAAAATTTTCCTTTCTCTTAGAAACAGAATCCAAAAGGTTCTTACTCTAAGGAATTGAACTAAATAAAATAATTTGTTTTCATTATGCATCTTTCATCATGTGCATCCCTTGGATATGAAATCATATATCTTGTGACCCTGAGGGTTAAGGTTTTCTAGAAGTCATTATTAGAGGCATTCCATTCTCCCACCATTTTAGCTTATTTTAAGACAGTTCAACATCACAAAATGGTAAAGGCTTAGATGGAGAAACCAAAAGTAAGATGTATACTAAGACTTTCTCTTCACTACGTTTCTTAGTCTAGCCAACAGCTTTGTGAGAATATTGCTGTCACTTTCTCCTTCAGTAAATGAAATCAAACAACCAAGAAGCCGACTGTTCCAGCTCACACATTAGAATGTAGCAGGGAAAATAGCAATATATTATTGCCTTATCACCCCAAAGAGAAAGAGCTACCTTGTTTTTGTTTATTTTGGCATGAACCACAGTGCTCCAGCAGCATTTTTAAAGGTGGTAACTGGAGAATTTGTGCTGGATTCAGGCCAGACAAAGCCAACGATAAAATGCAGTAGCTAGAACGATGTGTACTTTCATCTTTAGAAACTTTTACCAATCCCAAGGAGGAACAGATAATTATTACTGAAAAATATACTCTCTGTGTATATGTTTCAGAAGCAGGGAAAGCATTTGGATATATGAAGTGCTAACATAATGCCATACAGTAAAGTTTAAAAGCAAGAGTGAATGTATTCAGAGCCTATCATTTGGTCTTAGATAACCAATAGGTGTACTTTTCCCTGGGGAAGACCATTTCTCCCTATCTCAGCATTCCTTAGTTGACTTTAGTTCTTTGTATATTGTTGAAGTCATCTCAATAAGAAAGAAAGAAGTAAAGAAAGAAAGAGAAAGAAAATTAATTTCAAAAAATAAAGCAAAAGTGGAGGTAAGTTCTGCTGGACAGTTCCTTCTTCAGCTTTTGGGCTATTTGCAATATAGAATCTATCTAGCCTTGATTAGTGCTTTGACAAAGAAAGTATTTTTTTTTAAATGTGTTCCAGGGAAATCAACAGACACAGCTTCTGTTGGTTAGGTTTCTGCTCTTACACCAATACCTGAGATATTAAATGATACTCCAAGAATCATCCCAACCTTCAACACCAGGTTGGTGTTGAGGCACCTGGCTTGGAGGGCTAAGTAGCTACCAAGCTCCCTGACTCTACAGTGTATAGCCAGCCATTGTTGGACTTCTGGACCCTACTGTATAAAATAAATATGAGCTCATAATATTGGGGATCCAGTCCATGTCTGCATTGGCCATGCAGTTTGGGGAGCTATGTCAAAGCAATGCATCGTGGCATCATTTAGTGATGGAGCAAAACCATTTACCTCTCCACTGGTAAACAAAAGGGAGCAGCAAAGGATGATCAAGGTTCTACCATCTCATTCAAAGGAACCTTCCAGAGTTACTTGAAAGAACTCATCAGGACCCACTTCTAAAGTGTTTCACTACCATGCAATAGTATCACCCTGGAAACATTGGCCTTTGGAAGACCCTGAAAATCTAGGAGGAATGAGGTTTAGATATGATAAAAAATAAATTCTATAAACGTACAAAATTATTAAAGAAAAAAATGAAAATTTTAAGATTTAAAATATTACATAGTTATTTCAGACATTAGTTTTGACAAGGTAAGACTCTGCCCTTAATTAGTTTTGTGGTTTGATATTCAGAGATGAAAATTCAGGACACAATGACATTTAGTGTTTTCTTAATGACTTTGAGGTCTTAATAACACATCTAAGACATTCCATTCCAAAAGTATCACTGTTTTGAAATACTAATAACCAAAGGAAACCCAGCTTTATCACAAACTCCACGCTGACCAGCTCTCCTTTCTGAGGCCTGCCTTTGAGAATCTATGTGGTCTGATGAACAGCCGTGCAATTACTCTAAAGTGAAATGGCCATAAGAGAAACATTGTTATTTCCTAAAGAAAATTTCAGTCATTTGTTGTGTTAGTCCAGGATCTCTAGAGGAAGAGAAATAGTAAAATGAATATATATTATGAATATATATTTTAATTTATAGAACTGGCTTATACAGTAGGGTCCAGAAGTCCAACAATGGCTGGCTGTACACTGTAGAGTCAGGGAGCCTGGTAGCTGCTTAGCCCTCCAAGCCAGGTGCCTCAACACCAACCTGGTGTTGAAGGTTGGGATGATTCTTGGAGAATCATTGATTTGCAGTCCACATGGGTAGACTGAAGAATCTGGGTCATGATGTCAGTGAAATATAACAGCAGCAGCAACAAATGGACACTTTCAGTATCAAGGAGATAAGCAAGTACTGGTTTCATTCCAGGGACCTCTTAATACACAGCTGCTGTATTAAGAAGGTACCCACTCTGGGGAGAAATTTTCTCCTTCCTGGAAACACCCTCACATCCCTGCCTGAGGATATGGCTCTTAGTTAACTCCAGATCTAATCATGTTGACAGTCAAGAAGAACTATTGCATCTGTCAATCAGATATGTTTGAAAAACTCCATGTTACAAAAAAAGATGATTTAAAAGAAAAGTTGTGTTTCAAAGAATTAGTTTGATCTTCATCTTTACTTAACAAAATTATGTAGCTCTATTGACAGTCTTTTCTCAATTCTAATTTTATTTTTATCATTCATTGATCCATAAAATTAAAATGTCTAAGAACTGTTTTAAATGGTAGCTATAGTAACAAACTCTTTGTTCTACAAACTTTGTAAGCTAATCACAAGACACAACCAGAAAAATGAAACTTTGTAAACTATGAGAGTTTCGTGAGCTCGTATGTGTGTGTGTGTGTGTGTGTGTGTGTGTGTGTGTGTGTTATACTATTTATTGTTTGTATGTGAATCTTTCACACAACATTGCACATATATTTACCCTGGATAGATATCTGATGTGTATTGCTTTTTATGGTTTTAATGTGAAATGCTCACCCAGACTCTGGGGACGATATCTCAGGAGGCTCTAGACACTCTCAGAAAGGGTGACCTGGGTGAGTTGAGTTGGAGAAGGCCATTGTGGGTACCCTAAATGGCCCTTTTTTGTATCTCTCTGTTTTCTTTCCACCATGAAGTGAACAACTTTTATCCACCACACATTACCACTGCTACGCAGTTCTGATCAAAGCATTGAGCCATGGTCATCCTGAACTGAACTTCTTAAAACTGAGAAAAATAAATTCATTCATGAAGTCACTTTTCTTGGGTATTTGGTTGCAAAGGTAACTAAAACTGTGCTAATAAACAAAGAACTACTATTAAAATTGTTGTGACTATCTTCTGGAATTTTGCATCTATTTCTTTTTCTTGTTCTGTGGGTTATTTAGTAGTATTTGTAAGTCCTTTACAATGCTTATTTGTTGAAAAATTAAAGCCTACAAAACTATAAAAGACCAAGAAATTGAAAAAAAATGTATGGGGTGGCAGTAGAGGCGAAAAAGATACATAGGACATAAAAGAGGAAAGAGTCTGGGGGCAGGATTGTTACATGAAGAGAATGGGGATAATAGAGGGTCGGGGACAAGAAGAAAAGAGATAGTTTACTATTGCTATAAATTCCGTAATATATAATACCTTGCATACTAATTTTTTACAATAAATGCAGTTGTATCAGTTAATATACCTACCAGCAGCGATCATTCATGTGCTTGCTAATAATAGTCTTTTGAATTATCACCAAGAGTATAGCAGTTCCTTATTGTATTTCACTATACACTTCCTTCATCACTAACAAATACTTTTTCGTGTTTCTAGCTACTTGGATATTTTGAGCACCTATTTTCATGATGGTAACTTTTCTTCTTAGGATTTCTTCTTTTTTCTTTTGTGTTTTGTTTTTTGCTTTTTGTTGTTGTTGTTTTTGAGACAGGGTCTTGATACATATTCTTGGCTGTCCTGGTACCCACTATGTAGACTTACCATGCCTGAAACTAACAATTTTTTTTATATATTCCAGACAGTTTTTTTTCCTGTTCTTGGATGCTATTTCATGATTTTATTACGATACATTTAATAAAGGATGACTTAACAGTTTCCTTTATAGGTAGTGTTTTTGATGTCCTAAAAAAATCATTCTCTGCTCTATTAAATGTAATGTCCTGTGTCATCCAAAAGTCTTATGGTTTAATATTTCTCCTTCATAACGCTTTTGAAACAAAAGGACAAGCTTTTCAATTTTCTTACATGGGCATTGAGTTCACCAACTTTTTTTTTTAAAGCTGCTTCTCCGTAATAGTGTCTTTATTATCAACAGAGAGCTCAGAGATGTGTTCCTGAGTTCTTTGTGCTTACTGCTTTTATCTTATATTTGATAATCCTTCTTCTAAAACAGCATATCCTAAAAGTAAGTTTATGTTACTCTGTATACTTGGGAGAATGTCTTCAGACTTTGTTCTTCAGCACTGGCCTAGCTCTTCTTAGTTGTTTATTTTATATATATATACATATATATATATATGATACATTATATAATATATGTGAGATGTATATATATATATAATATATTATATAAACTATAGAATCAGCCTGTCAGATTTTAATTTTTAATTCTGTAGTTTTAGTTGGCATTACACTAAATTTACATTGCCAAATCATTTTTATCATGACTGTTAAGTTCTTTCATTTGTCATCTGCTTATATTCTTTGTATGGTTGAGAAACAAGACTAATTTCCTGTGCCATATTTCAAACATATGGTATGCTGGAAGAAAGAACAAAACTGAAGAATCAGAGTCTTAAGTTAATCCCCAATTAAATGAAAATTCCGAGCTTAAATTCCAGACATAATGCTGAGCAAGTTTTCCCTCAAATCAAAATGAATTGTCACATAAATCTACGATCTCAACATCATGTTTAAAATGTTACTTAACACCCCGGTGTCTGACACTGATTAATGATGTAGTACTCCAGGGGCAATCTTATTTCAAGGTAGAGCTCTTCCTTAACATATAAACTATATTCTCTTATAAATTCCAAGATGACAGGAAAAGCAAGTTTATGAAAATGTTTTCAATGAAAGCTATAGGGAAATATCTAAAAACAGATTTTCTCGCTAACATTTAACATTGCTGTGTGAGATAAAAATAAGTAAATAAATAAAACGTTTCCTTGAAATTTGCACTTGTATTTTAAAGCGTCTTATGGGCTCACAGATATTAGATTAAAATTTCATCAACATCATAGCTCTTACCTCCTACATGCTGATAACATGACAACAGCAAACAGGAAGTGAAAGCACAAAACAATTCTCTATTCTCCCTCTCCTCTCCCTTCCCCTCCCTCTCTCCTTCTCTACCCTCCTTTCCTCCCTCCCTCCCTCCCTCCCTCCCTCTCTCTCTCTCTCTGTCTCACACACACACATACACACCACATATGCACACCACACACACACACACACACACACCTCACCCCATCCACCCACCACCCACTTGAATACACACGCACTCCATCCCCACATACAAGCCATCCCCTCATACACACACACACACAAAAAAAAAAAACCACCACAAACACACACACAGACATGCCCACCCCACAGAAGCACAGAGTCACATATGCATGCACAAACACATATACACACCACACACAGGCATACACAAACACACACACACACACACACACACACACACACACACACACACAATCTTCATCTGCTATGATCTCTTAAAGATTTCCTTCTTTTGTCAGGTGGTGGTGGTACATATCCTTAATCCCAGCACTCGGGAGGCAGAGGCAGGCGGATCTCCGTGAGTTCGAGGCCAGCCTGGGCTACAGAGTGAGTTTGAGGAAAAGACTCCAAACCTATACAGAGAACCCCCCCCCAAAATAACCAAATAAATAAATAAATAAATAAATAAATAAATAAATAAATAAATAAATAAATAAAAAAAAAAGGATTTCCTTCCCTCCCAGTACCCCAGTTGTTAGCTAAGCAGCTTGAACTTCCCTCGTGTTCAGGTTCCCTGCGTTCTCCTCACTTGGTCTCTTAGTTTCCTTAAATCTCCTCTTTCTTCCTATTTGAATCATGTCACAGGATTTCCCTTCTCACCAGGAACATTTTTACTCTTTGTTTTTCTTGGACCTTTTAGCCCAGCATCTGCTCTCCTCTTTGCTAGGAACAAAACGAAGTTGGAAGGGCTGTTCAAAGGAACCACGCTGAAGTGCTTAAGAATTGCCTGTGCCTGTCCAGGTTGCTGTGGAAGTTTTCTCTCCCCACTCCTATTTTTCACACTGATGACACTGTGGCTCTCTCTTCCATCCCCCTCATGCGGCTGGCTAGGTATGCTTAACTATGATGATGAATACTGATTTCAACTTGGATGGATTGAAAAAACACATCGGAGATTAGTAAATCTCATCACTTGGGTCTGTGGGGATGTTCCCAGAAATGATTAACTAAGGTGGGAAGAAATGTCTCAGCAGTGTCTGGCTCCATCCAGCAGGCTGGGGACCTGGGTGGATTAAAGGGAAAGAGAGACAAAGGCCATAAGGTCAGTGATTTTCCTTCTCTTTGCTCCCTGACCACCATGAGGTAAGCCACTTTTACCTTCCACACTGATTTTTTTCCAAAATTTTGGAGCCAGTGGACTATGAGTTAAAATCCCTGAAGTCGAAAGCCCTGATAATCCTCTTCCTTAGTTGTTTTTCTGAAGTATTTGTCACAGTGGTTATAAAAGGCTATCATCCCCTCTGTGATCCTGCTGTACCACCACAGGTGAAGAGATATACAAGTTCATAGAAACACAATTGTAGTGATATTTTATTTGCACTCTAACCAATAAAGCTTGCCTGGGGATCAGAGGACAAAGCCAGCCACTACATTAAACATAGACGTCAAGCAGTGGTAGCACACGCCTTTAATCCTATCACTGGGAGGCAGAGAGATCTGTCTGGATCTCTGTGAGTTCAAGGCCACACTGACCGGAAACAGAGTCACGTGTGGTGACATATGCCTTTAATCCCAGCACTTGAGATCTCATGCCTTTGCTATCAAGTATTTGGGAAGCACATGTGCCTTTAATCCCAGCACTAGGAAGGAAGGAAGATGGCAGGGCACAGAAAGGTATACAAGGCGTGAGTAAACAGGAAGTCTCGCTCTGGAGGCTGAGGAGTTGGTAAGGTGAGGTTGGCTGTGGCTTGTTCTGTTTCTCTGATCTTTCAGTTTTCACTCCAACATCTGGCTCAGGGTTTTCTATTAATAAGACTGTTCAACAATTCGTGTTACACAAAATATATACAAGTTCTAGATACAAACAAGTAAACTTGTTTGTAAATTTTAATTTTTAAATACTGATTTGGTTTCGTTCTTTGACAATTCCACACACATATGTAGGATGTATTTTGATTAAGTCATTCTCCTCACTCTCCCGTGTCACTATCCCGTCTCATATTAACCCTCTCCAATCCCTACAAGTCCCTTTTGAGATTCATGACTTTTGCTTTTATCTCCATGACCCATTTACTTTAATTGGGACCATCGGTGTGAACACTGAATTGGAGTAATCTATTGGAACCTCATGAGGTCACCAGCGCATACACGCCTGAAAGTAATGATTTTCTCTTTCCTGGGATCCATCTGTCAGTTGACATTCTGTTTTAATGTACTAATAATCAATTCTAAAAGAAATAAGCTTTAACTATTTTCTATGTATAATGTTGATTAAATGCTACACAGTGGGCTGGAGAGATGGCTAAGTGGTTAGGAGCATTGGCTCCTCTTCTAGAGGACCTGGGTTCAATTCCCAGCACTCACATAGCATCTCATAGCTGTCTGTAATTGCACTTCCAGGGGATCTGATAGCCTCTTTTGGATTCTTCTGGTGTCCAAAAGCACAGAACGCACATGTGGTGCACAGACATACGTACAGCCAAAACACCCACACCCATAAAATAATAAAATAATTTTAAATACTACACAGTTTTAAAAAATACTTTAAGCCCACCAGAGAAAAGGATCTGATAATTGCTCACATTTGGAGAAGGGACTTGCTTCTGTGTTCTAGGTTAAGTAGTGCATCAAACTGAATAGAATCAGAATCAGAATACTATCAGAATCCCCAGAATCGACCAAGAAACAGAACACTGCAGAAGCTGTTTGCTTCAACTTCTTCTGCTCAGAGGGCCTGTATTCCACAATTCTTAGCATTGTAGACAGAAGCATTAAAAAGGGCTCACATACCTAACATACATATCAATACTCAAAAATTCAAGCTAATCAATATTGGAGCCAACTATCTTACACATTCTTACTTTAACACACAAAACCATGTCCACTTGCACACAACTGTGAACACTCCCACCATCGCACCCAAGATTATCATCTACACACATTGAAAACAGCCACCCATGACCATTTGCTGCCTCTTCTGGCTCACACTAGTAACGTGGCCCAGACAAGAAGGACAGAGTTGGAGAAGGAGCCATCTCAAGCCTGATTTGGGTTGATAATCTCAGTCAAGGCATCTAGAATGCTTGCTGAAAAATGCAGAGTGGGAGCTGATTTAGAGCTTCCTGGAAGCAGGGCTCTCCTTGTTCGGTCTCCACCACAGAGCATGTCAGCTTGCAACTGACAGTCGAAAGTGAATTCTGTCAGTCATAAAAGCCTGCATCTTGAGCGGGCTCTCCTGTTCTTAGGAGCTGAGGCTTATAAAACCATTGCTATCCTTCTGTCCAACAAACTTCAGAACAAATATATAACACAGAAATGATAATGCTGTTAGGGCATAGTGAGCATTCTTAGGGAAATAAAAGCAAATAGACGTTTCCTGGAACAAAACTCAAACAATGAGGTCAAGTTAAGAGATTTTGTTTCTCCAAAAGTCTCTAAGCAAGCCCTGTTCTCTTTCTCTGTATAATACATTATTTTATTACCATATTTAAATCGTATTTGTTGGCTCAAAATGACATGGAGTGAGTAGAAATACTAAAAATACTTTTCAAATTGGCTCTAAGGAATTGTGGAGAAAATCCTGGCTTCTCAGTTTGGATTTTGGCTCAAGCACCATTATGAAAAGCCGCTCAAGGTAAGTCTTTCACATGCCTTGTGCCTGATTTCCTCTCATGTAGAAAACCACAGATGCAGTCCAGGTCCTGCAGACCTAAGGCAATGGGACACAACTTAAACATCGATGTCCTTAGGAAATATTTGTTTTGAAACTCATACAATATGAATTCATCTAGAAATCTATGCATACTTAAGTGATAAAATTTTATAAATGTGAGCAATAGTTTCTTTTAGTTCCAGAATGATGGAAACTTGATACTGTAAATATTATGCAGCATTTTAGAGAATTATTTATAAACCATTTCAGTACTTGGGAACAAGGAAAAACACAGAACTTTTGTCGTAGAAGAATTTCTATAATATGAGCTTAATTCTACACTAAAGCTGAAAGTAACAAGTAACATTACAAGGACAGGCTTGTAAATAAGCTACTTGGAGCTTCTGTGAAATATAATTTAAAATTTAAAACCAAATCTTCACCTTGCAAGTTTACTGCCATATGTGTGTAAACTTATTTAGCACATAAAAGCCTGGAAATATAGTTATGAAATTCACCATACATAATTTTAAATATTATTTTAATTATAGCTGATGGTATTCTAAAGGAAGAACAGAATATTTTACCCTTGTATAGAACTAATCATTAGTCATATAGTATTTTCTTTATATTTAATAATTATGGTTAAAATTTATTCTTTCCTGCTTCTTTAAGAAAAAAATATGAGGTAGTTTCTTATCTTCTGGAGAATTATTCAACACACCATCTTCTTTGTTTTTCCTAATATTTATACCATATGTTAACATTTTATTCATTATTTCTCATGGAACAATAGGTAAATTTATTTCACATGAAATTAATTTGGAATACTTAGAGACCCAGGATAGAATAAAACACGACTGACCAAAAAAGAAAAAAAAGTGTCAATGAAATGATTTCCAATGATATTCTGCTATACTTATAGATTGGTGCCTAGCCCTATCAACATTAGAGAAGCTTCCTCTATCAGCTGATAGGAGCAGATATGGAGACCCACACCCAAACATCAGATGGAGCTTGGGGAATCCTGCAGAAGACGGGGAGGAAGGATTGTAGGAACCAGAGGGGTAGAGGACATCAAGAGAACACAGCCCATAAATGCAACTGAGCAGGGATTGTAGGGGCTCACAGAGACTGAAGCATCAACCACGGGGCCCTGTATGGCTCCGCTCTTGCTTCTCTGCAAACATGCTATCTGCGGTTGTTCAGCCTGGGGTGTTTGTGTGAGTCCTAACAGTGGGAGTGGAGGTGTTTCTCTTTTGCCTGCTCTTGGAATCATTTTCCTCCTACTAGGTTGCCTTGTCCAGCTCTGATACGAGAGTTTGTGCCTAGTCTTACTGCATCTTGTTTTGCCATATTAGGCTGATATCACTGGGAAGCCTGCTCTTTTCTGAAGGAAAATTGAGGAGGAGTGTATCTGGGAGAGAGGGGAGATGAGGTAGGGGTGAGCTGGGAGGAGTGGGGGGAGGGGGAACTGTAGCTGGAGAATTTCTCTCCAGCTCCCGCCACCAAGTCCCGCCAGTCCCAGAGCCCACTTATAAAATAAACACACAGACTCTTACATTATTTAAACTGCTTGGCCATTAGCTCAGGCCTGTCATTGTCTAGCTCATACTCTTATATTTAGCCCATTTCTATTAAACTTTACTTTGCCACGTGGCTCATGGCTTACCGGTACTTTACATCTTCCTTGTCCTGGCGGCAGCTCCAGGCAGTGTCCCCCTTCCCTTCCTGTTCCCTCAATTCTCTTGATCAACTGGACATGCAGGACCCATAGAAAGGTGACCACTGAACTTTGCTTGACAAAATGGTCCTTCAGGTTCCTGCTTTGCAGAGGAAACTGCCAGACGTTCTACAGGACACAGAGAAAAGTGAATAAGAGACTCTAGGTCTGTGGGCTGAAGACAGATGCCCCAACTTTACAAGAGAACTTTGGATGACTGTCCAGGCTCAGCTGTCTCTGTCACCCTACAAGACTCCCAAAAGTTGCTTGCGTCCTTCTCCCATTTCTCAGGCAGTATTATATCCTTCTGAGGTCTTTGATGTGGTTAAAGACTAGATACTTACAATTTTCCTTAGTTATAATAAAAGATAAGTTAGATATAAAACCTTAAACTCACAAATATAAGATAGATAGGATCTCTTCTTTAATATTGTAACTGTAATTCTTGCTTGATAATTGTTTCGTTATATGTAATTTTACTATGTTAAAGTTAAAAACTTCCTTTTTTTTAAAAAAAAAAAAGAAGAAAAGGGGAAGTGCTGTGGATATCGCTATATGTAAATAAAACACTGATTGGCCATTGGCTAGGCAGGAAGTGTAGGCGGGACAAGGAGGAGAATAAAGCTGGGAAGTGGAAGGCTGAGTCAGAGAGACACTGCCAGCCACCATGACAAACAGCATATGAAGATGCCGGTAAGCCACGAGCCACATGGCAAGGTATAGATTAATAGAAATGGATTAATTTAAGCTGTAAGAACAATTAGCAAGAAGCCTGCCACAGCCATACAGTTTGTAACCAATATAAGTCTCTGTGCTTACTTGGTTGGGTCTGAGCAGCTGTGGGACTGGTGGGTGAGAGAGATTTGTCCTGACTGTGGGCAAGGCAGGAAAACTCTAGCTACAGGAAACTGTGGTCAAGATGTACTGTATGAGAGAAGAATTTTTAAAAGTTAATATTAAAATTAAATCATTTTCCCATGTGCCACAAATAAACATGTAGGAACTAAAAATAAAGAAAGAAATATATGAATAAAAAGAAAGAAAGAAGATAAATTACTTTATGTGGCTATACTT
This sequence comes from Peromyscus eremicus, assembly GCF_949786415.1. NCBI lineage: Eukaryota > Metazoa > Chordata > Mammalia > Rodentia > Cricetidae > Peromyscus > Peromyscus eremicus. The sequence goes on from NC_081433.1 coordinate 43,689,804, forward strand.
ACTTTTCATCTATTGAGTCCTGAGTGTAAAATAGGTTATTTATAAATATTGTATAATAATATTCATATTGCTGTCCAGTTTTTATTACACTGTAAGTGTATTTTGTATGTGTGCTTATGTGTGTATGTGTATGGGCCACGGCTTGTATATAAATATGTCAGTCCTCTCATTCCACCAGGTGGGTCCTGGAAATCAAATTCAGGCCTGGAGGTTTGGCAGAAAGTATCTCTACCTACGGACCCATCTCACTAGCCAGTTTCTATTCTCATGTTAGAATTATACTAAATACAGAATGGCACTGTTCACAACAGAGCACACAATCCACCTGGAGCTACTGTGTATATGAAATGTAGTTTTGTGGCTGAAAGACTGAATTTAAATTTTGGATTACTTTATAATTTTGAAATGTACTTCATCAGGTTATTAGAAAATTGGACTGATTTGAGTTCATATATATATTTCTAGCTATGAATGTTGTGTATCAAAATGTATATCAGCTATATCAAGCAAAATGTAGTATTTGGCTTAAAATATTTTGGTTATAAATGTAAAGTGTACTAAAGGTTAAAATTTGTAAAATACTTTAGCCAAGATTTTTAATATGGGTTACAGAGTAAGACAATATTTTAGCTGCACAAATTTAATTAGATACACCTTAAAGGCAATTGGCTTTACTTAATGTACTTTTCATAAAACTTGGAATTAGGAATGTGGCTTACATTGTATTTGTACTGGGGTAAGCATCCGTGTGGAATACTGAATGGTGTTGTCTTAAATTTCATTTCCTGTTGCTTTGATAAAATACTCTGACAAAAAGCAACTTAAAGGAGAAAGATTTATCCACAAACCCAAGTTGCAATCCATCATTGTGAAGAAGTGAGGTGATCAAGGATTTGAATCAATTAGTCAAATTGAATTCATGTCACCAACAAAGAGTAATGAAAGTAATGTGTTCACACTAATACCTAGCTCAATTTCTCATTTATTTATTTATTATTTTTTTATTTTTTTATTTATGCAATCCAGAGCCCAACCCATGAAATGGTCCCACATTCAAGGTAGGTCTTCCCACCTCAACTCAATTCAGAAAATCTCTCATTGCACTCACAGGCCAAACTAACCTAGGAAATTTCCTCATTGAGCCTCCCTTCCAAAGTGAGTCCATGTTGTGCTAAGGCAACAATAAAAACTAATGATCATAACTGGTCATCATGGAACAAGTGTTCATGTGGCTCCCAGCCTCAATTGATTCATCTAAAGCATAACTTCTGCACCCAAGGCTCAGGAACCATCAAAAGAGGAACAGGAAGATTGTAAAGCCCAGAGAAACAGGAAGTTTGCTGTGATATTTCATTTCCTAGAAATGCCACAGAAGCTACAACCATGAAGTATCAATAAATAGTGTGGCTGCCTAATGAAGACCTGAACAAGGAAGACAGCAATAGGCATGTCAGGATAAAAGGGAAAAGTCTTGTAGAACTACAAACCAGGAAAGAAGTACAATCATTCAAGGAATGCTGAGACTAGGAAAAAGCACTGACCCCAAGGAAGAGTCCACTCATTGGTTACCTAATAATAGTCATGAAATCATATGTATATGTACATTATATGAACAAACAGGTTTAGGTTTTATTGATATATTTAGGAATATGTGTAACAACATTGAAGAAAATATTCAAAAACATTTAAAGGAAGTTTAAAATTGTATCTTCTCTGTCTCTAAAGCTAGTATTTCCACTAAGAGTAAATTGATTCTCCATTATCAGAGAGGCCTCTGCTAGCAACTGATGGGAGCAGATGGACAGATCCACAGTCAAACATTAGGCAGAGAGAGAACATAAATTGGAGATTTCCATCAGGTCCCTCACCTTGGATCTTGAGGAACACCTCAGGAAGAGGGTGAAAAAGGATTGTAGGAGCTAGAGGCATACAGGACACCAGGAGAGGATGACCCACAGAATCAAATAATCAGGGCTGATGGGGGATCACAGAACTGAAGTGGCAATCACAGAGCCTGTATGGGTCTGTGCTATGTCCTCTGCATACATGCTGTGGTTGTTAACTTGGTGTTTTTGTGGGCCTCTGTTAGTGACAGTAGGGGTGTCTCTGACTCTTTTGCCTACTTTTGGGACCCTTTTCCTCCTACTAGGTTACCTGCCCTGCCTTAATGTGAGAGGTTGTTCCTATTTTTACTGTATCTTGCTATGCCCTGTTTGGCTGATATCCCTGGGAGGCTTGCTCTTTTCTGAAGGGAAATGGAGGAGGAGTGGATCTCAGAAAGAGGAAAGAAAGAAAGAAAGAAAGAAAGAAAGAAAGAAAGAAAGAAAGAAAGAAAGAAAGAGGAAGAGGGAGGGAAGGAGGAAGGGAGAGAGAGAGAAGGGAGGGAGGATGGAAAGGAGGAAGGAAGGAAGGAAGGAAGGAAAGGAGGCAGGGAGGGAGGGAGGGAGGAAGGGAGGAAGAAAAAAGGAGAGAGAAGAGTAAGTTAATTCTTAAAGTATGAATTTGTGTTAACATTTCCTCTCTGTTAGATCAAAACATTAAATATGGTTAACTTGAGTTTTGTGCATGATGATAGACATGGATCTATTTGCAATCTTCTACATGTTGGTGTCCAGTAATGCCAGCACTATTTGTTGAAGATGCTTTCTTTTTCCCATTGTACAGTTTTAGCTTCTTTGTCAAAAATTAGGTGTTCATAGGTGTGCAGATTAATGTCAAGGTCTTCAATTTGATTCCATTGGTTCACATGTCTATTTTCATGCTAATACCAAGCTGTTTTTATTACTACAGTCCTATAGTAGAGCTTGATGTCAGTGATGGTGATGCCTCCAGAGGTGGTTTTTGCTGTGGGATGGTCTGTATGTTAAATGTATTGCTCTGATTGGTTAATAAATAAAACACTGATTGGCCAGTAGCCAGGCAGGAAGTATAGGCAGGACAAGCAGAGAGGAGAATTCTGGGAAGTGGAAGGCTGAGTCAGAGAGACTCTGCCAACCACTGCCATGACAAGCGAGATGTAAGGTACCGCTAAGCCACGAGCCATGTGGCAACTTATAAATTAATAGAAATGGGTTAATTTAAGATATAAGAACAGTTAGCAAGAGTCCTGACATGGCCATACAGTTTGTAAGCAATATAAGTCTCTGTGTGTTTACTTGGTTAGGTCTGAGCGGCTGTGGGACTGGCAGGTGAGAGAGATTTGTCCTGACTATGGGCCAGGCAGGAAAACTCTAACAACAGGTTTTGTTGTACAGGATTCTTTTAGCTATTCTGGGTTTTGTGTTTTTCCAAATGAAGTTCAGTATTGTTCTTTCCAGGTCTGTAGAGAATTGTATTGGGATTTTGATGTGGATTGCATTGAATCTGTAGATTGCTTTTGGTAAGATTGCCATTTTTACTATGTTAATACTTCCTATCCATGAGCATGGGAGATCTTTCCATTTTCTGACTCAAGTCCAAGTGGATCAAAGACCTCAATATAAAACCAATTACACTGAACCTGATAGAAGAGAAAGTAGGAAATAGTCTTGAACTCATTGGCACAGGAGACCACTTCCTAGATATAATACCAGTAGCACAGACACTGAGAGCAACAATTAATAAATGGGACCTCCTGAAACTGAGAAGCTTTTGTAAGGCAAAGGACACAGTAAATAAGACAAAATGACAGCCTACAGAATAGGAAAATATTTTCACCAACCCCACATCTGACAGAGGGCTGATCTTCAAAATATAAAAAGAACTCAATAAATTAGACATCAAAATAACAAACAATCCAATTAAAAAATGGACTATGGAGCTAAACAGAGAATTCTCAATAGAGGAAGCTCAAATGTCTGAAAGACATTTAAGGAATTGCTCAACATCCTTAGTCATCAGGGAAATGCAAGTCAAAATGACTCTGAAATACCATCTTATACCTGTCAGAATGGCTAAGATAAAAAACACTGAAGACAGCTTATGTTGGAGAGGATGTTGAGCAAGGGGAACACTCCTCCACTATTGGTGGGAGTGTAAACTGGTACAGCCATTTTGGAAATCAGTATGGCAGTTTCTCAGAAAATTGGGAATCAATCTCCCTCAAGACCCAGCTATACCACTCTTGGGCATACACCCAAGGAATGCTCAATCATACCACAGAGACACACGCTCAACTATGTTCATAGCAGCATTATTTTTAATAGCCAGAACCTAGAAACAACCTAGATGCCCCTCAACTGAAGGATGGATTAAGAAAATGTGCTACATATACACAATGGAGTACTACTCAGCAGAGAAAAACAATGATATCATGAAATTTGCAAGCAAATGGATGGAACTAGAAAATATCATCCTGAGTGAGGTAACCCAGACTCAGAAGGACAAACATGGTATGTACCCACTCATACGTGGATAATAGATATAAAGCAAAGGGTAATCAGGCAACAATCCACAACTCCAGAGAAGCTAGCTAACAGGGAAGACCCAAAGAGGGATGCATGGACTGCCCTGGGAAAGTGAAATAGATGAGATCTCCATGAGTAAACTGGGGATAAGAGATGGTCAATGGAGGATAGGGGATAAGGGATGAGAGCATAAGGGAATAGGATGGTTGAAATGTAACAGGGAGGGAAGGGAAATGCAATGAAAGAGATACCATGATAGAGAAAGACATCATGGGGATAGAGAGAAACCCAGTGCTAGGGAAGTTGCCAGGAATCCCCAAGGATGACCCTAGCCTGGGCTACTAGTAATAGTGGAGAGGGTGCCTGAATTGAACTGGTTTGCCCCAGGGATCAGACCAGTGAATACCCTAACTGTCATCACAGAACTTTTCTCCAATGACTGATGGAAGCAGATGCAGAGATCCACAGCCAATCACTAGACAGAGCTCCAGGAGTCCAGTCTAAGAGAGAGAAGAGGCATTCTATGAGCAAGCACATCAGGATCATGATGGTGAAACATACAGGGACAACCAAACCAATCTAAAGGGATCAATGGCTATGGAGCCTACATGGGACTGGGCTGGACCCTCTGCATGGTGAGACAGTTGGGTAGCTTGATCTGCTTGGGAGGCCCCTTGGTGATAGGATCAGAATCCATCTCTGGTGCATGAGCAGGCTTTGTGGAGCCCACTACCTATGATGGAACAACTTGTGCATTCTTGAAGCGTGGGGAAGGGCTGGGACTTGCCTCTACTGAATGTGCCTCCACATGGGAGACCTTGCCTTCTTGTGGGAGGGAGTGGGGGGTGGTTTGAGAGGGGAGGCTGGGAGGCATTGGAGAAGGGAAGAGGGGGATCTTTGATTGGTATGTAAAATGAATGAAAAAAATTTTCTTAATTAAAAAAAGTGTTAATATTAAAAAATATGGTTAACTTTAGGATAAACCAAGAATGTAATTGAATTGTAGGACACATCTTTGTTCTACACTACTTTCAGTGACACTAGAATACTTTTAGCCCCCCATTAAGTATTCTAATACTGTTTTGACTTTATGGATCTTAAACCTGTTATCTAGGATTAACTTTCCAAATTTTCTCTTTTTTCCTAAGACTATGAGTTGGCTCCATTCCCACTGACCCAATACAGAAGCACATTTCCTAACAGTGCTTTATTGCTTAAGCCTCTTACATACCATTGTAAGGTGCTTTCTGTGGATGTCAATTGAAGGGCCTTTGGCATTGGTGTCAAGCGCATAATGTTGAGCATGTGCTGTTCAGTAGAATTTCAGAAAGGATCAGAGACATAAGCTCACCACTTTCAATGACTATTACAGCTGCTTAGTGAATGTTGCTCTTTTTCTTTTGTCTGCTTAATGTCTAGTTTTGGCATTGTTCTAGATATGAAGCTTGTCTAAGAGATTCTAGGTAGTTATTGTTTCTTTTGGCTCACAAGTAAGCATATATTAATTAAGACTGCAGCTGTTCTAAAAGGGTAAAATAAATCATAGTAATAAAATATATGAAATATAGTATATTAAACTGAGAGTGAAAATATTCCATCTGTTAAATCATTTATGTTTTTAATGAAAGTCCATTAGAGAACATTCAGAAGGAAAAAAAACTTCAAAGGTTCATTGATAAATTGATTTCAAACACTAGGCAAGAGGCTGGACTGTGTTTCCCGTGCTTCTACATTTTCTAAATTAAACTGATATTCATGATCTAAAACTAATTAACAATAGTTTGCACTGTGTATTCTGAGGATGCTTTAAAATGTCTATGACTAAAAGTTGTTCTCACACTGGAATAAGTAATAAAAGTTAAGATGCTCTTTTAATTTTAACATTGTTTGTGCAGTAAATACATTGCTTTATATTCTTTAAATTTTGTTGTTTTCTTCCAGAATATAGATATTTATGAATAATAATGGATAAGGAAACAAAATTTCTATAAATAGGTTTATAGAGTTTGAGTTTGGAAAACCTTACATTATAAAGTAAAAAACATAACATACATTATTTTTCTGGGATTTTTTTTCCATCAGTACTGTTGGTTAAACCTAGGAACTCCTGCACACTAAGCTCTGAACTACACCGAAGCAATGTTTGGTTTTAGAAGTGCTTATATAAATAAACTCTAAGAAGTTAAAGAACCTCTGAAGTTCCACCTGAATTTATTGTTTGAAAAAATTAATTATAAAAAAATGAATTTATTAATAACAACAAAAAGAGTCACCACTTTTAGTAGCTCTTGCCTGTAGTCCCAACCTATGAGGGTGGTGGCCTTAGGATCAGGAGTTCAAGGTCAGTCTTAGTTACATAAGGGTTCAAGGCTAAGCTGTCTCAAAAATGTACACACACCATAATGGAAGCACAGTGTCCACACAGCATCTAAAGCATATGTACTCAAGAGTTTGACTGTTGCTGTGAGATATAATGAGTGGCAAGTTCAGGAGCTGCTGTGCTCACAATGCTTTGACAAATACTCAATGCTCCAGTCACAGAGAAGAAGGATGTTGTGAAACTGGGAATATTCTTTCAAATGAATATAAGTTTAAAAATAGCCTCTAAAGCCAGGCAGTGGTGGTGCACACCTTTAATTCCAGCACTCGGGAGGCAGAGCCAGGAGAATCTCTTGTGAGTTTGAGGCCAGCCTGGGCTACAGAGTGAGTTCCAGGAAAGGCACAAAGCTACACAGAGAAACCCTGTCTCAAAAAAAAAGCTTCTAAAGAGGAAAATGGTATGAAATAAACTTGGCTTCCAAAAGAACAAATATTTTAAAATATCTGAATATCTGCAATTTTTATTGCACTTCTGAAAACATGGGATTCATATGTCTATGCCAACAGCATACTCTCCTGAGAACAATGTATAGGACAGCAGTTGTTTTCACATAGGGTGTTGTGATTATGCCAAGACCCACAGCATTACAGCTTTATCCTGTTTACTTCTTGATCTTTTAAAGACATGAGTTAGCTCTTTTTCAATTTGTCCTTTAGCATCTTTATACATGTATATGAGGCATTCTGCTGTGGGATAATGCTTTTGGTCACTGGCTTAATAAAACACTGATTGGCCAGTAGCCAGGCAGGAATTATAAGTGGGGCAAGCAGACTAGGAGAATTCTGGGAAGAGGAAGGCTAAGCGAGGAGTTGCCAGCCAGACACAAAGAAAGCAAGATGTCAAGGCAGAACTGAGAAAAGGTACGAAGCCAAGTGGCTAAACATAGATAAGAATTATGGGTTAATTTAAGTGTAAGAGCTAGTCAGTAATAAGCCTGAGCTAATGGCCATAGAGTACAAAATTAATATAAGCCTCTGTGTGCTTATTTGGGTCTGAGCAGCTGTGGACTGGGTGGGACACAGGAACCTTTCACTTACAGCATTCTGTTATTCCCAACCTTTATTTTTCTCTTCTTTACACCAATGATATCTCCCACCTCTTTCCTGTAGGTCACTTTTCTACACTCACGTCTTCTTATCTTGTTTTCTGAGCCATTGAATTTAACTAGGGACTGCTGAGCTACTAGGAATGCCAACGGAGTCTGGTGGACTCACAAATGGTTATAGATCTGAAGTTAATGACTCACCCCTTCTCCAGAATCCATACATAATCATTAGTTTGGTGGGGAAGGATGGGCCCGTGAATCCCTTCCTTTTCCATGCATGACTAGTTGTTAGCAGGGCTGGTATTGTGCATGCCCAGGATAGGTAACCACAGTTGCTATGAGTTCATGATTGCAATGGCTGTGTATTGCCAAGAAGACAGCGTTCCACAGCACTTCTCCCTGTCTTTCAGCTCTTATAGTCTTTCTGCCACTTCTTCCATGGTACTTGCTGAACCTTAGAATTCATAGGGTAAGTGTCCTATCTAAGGCTAAGCACTTAGCAGTTCCTTAGTTATGGCATCTTGAGCAACTGTGAGTCTCTGCTCTCATGCTTTTTTATTATCATTAATAAATGGGTCCCTGATACCAAGAATAGCATTTTTATGGGTTTAAACATGCATGTTTAGAAGGCAGTCTGACACCTTATCAAATTTAGCTGAACAGCAGTCATAAGCTCCTTTCTGGGACATGTAATCTCCTCAACTGCTAGTTTTTTAGCTGGTTTACAGCATCAGAAATGAATTCCTTTCTGCGGAGTGAGCCTTCATTCCAACCATGGTATGTTATTTGTCCTATAACAGATGTACCACTGTTGCAACATGAGACATCTTGCCTGGATGGTCATTGTAGTATTCAAGATTCACAGCTAGATAAGACCTCCGATGTATCGTCCCAGTTGTCTTCATATCAGTTTCCAAGATTATAAAAGATAGTTAGTGAGAAGCTTCTACCTCAACTCTAGCCTGATGCTCTCTATGTCTTGCAACCAACATATGTGGTGTCTTCAGCAACACTGTGTAATCATCTAGTTCTGGTGGGAAAACCTGTATTGTTTTAGAAAAGGCTCTGAGGCCTCCTTGTGCAATCTCATACTCAGGACTGGGATTTTAATAATTCATTCCTTTCAGAAACTGTATTGTCTTACTGAACAGAATATTTCTCTTCTAATTATATATATATATATATATATATATATATATATATATATATATATATATATATATATATATAAAACAAAGTAGTTAAGTTTCATATGGCTTTTTGACATAACTTCCTCCAACACCTCATTTCTTTCATACCCCTGCTCCCATCCATGCTTTAACCTTTAACCTTCCACCCCAGTATTCCTCCAAATGACTCTCATACTACCCAAGTACTAATAATTTCCTTCTCTAATGACAATCTTCCTAATTGGTTTCTTTCTAATTTCCTAGCTTTTGTTAGGGCAGACTATAAACTTGTGCATCCACTACAGGAGTCAGTGTAAGGTTTCCTCAAAAATCTAGAAATACAACTTTCATGTTACCCAGACATACTACTTCTGGATGCATACTCAAAGGACTCTACATCCTACTACAGAGAAACTTGCTCAAATTTGCTCAACTCTATTCATTGCTGTTCCATTCATATTAGTTTAGAAATAGAAACAGTTTGGATGTCCATTAATGTGTTAATGGATAATGAAAATGAGATAAATGATGAACATACATGTTAATATTTAGCTGTAATTAAAAATGAAATTATAAAATTTACAGTAAATTTCTGGATGAAATTTTATTGAGTGAGATCACCAAGGCCTCCAAAGACAATAGCTAGCTGTCTATTCTCTCTCATTTGGGGGTCTTAGCTTTAAATACTTAATTTCTGTCTTTCACTACAAAGATCAAAACTCACCATTCTTCCCCAAATTGCCATTATAATAAATACATTGTGACAAGCAAAATTTCTCAGAATTTAAGAACTTTTGTATAGCCTACAACATTTAAAAATTGGTTCACTGAAGTATATCAACTTATATTCAGTTTCTACAATTGAAGAGGAACCGAAGTTCATTTCATAAAGAAAAATGAGACATGAAATGGTAACACAGAAAACTAAGAGTGAACATTGTACCCAGCTCCTTGTGAAATTTTATTTTATTGCCCTAACACCATCCCCCAAACACTGTTTCTCCCAAATGTGTTGGTTGAATTTCAATTTAATTAGTATTCCATTTGTTCCCCTACCTTCAATATTTTATGCACACAAATTTGACTTTTTAAAGATAGCAATGGGCCTACTTGGGAAAATCTCAGAACTTACTTTAATTCTACATTTTAAATTGGTTCATGAAATTGAGGAATTTATGGCATTCTTTGAGACGCTGAAGAAAGCTATACAGGCATTCTTTCTTGAACAATGCCCTTCCACATAAATATTGCATTGCAATTTTAATGGATTTATGGACTTCTTCACAGAGATTTCCTGGGGTTAACAGAACTCAGGTCAAATAGATCATGATTTGTGTCATTCTCATCAACACACATTGCTGGGATTTTACAGCTCTGCTCATTGGAGAGGAACTGAGTTTCAGTGACTGTGAGGAAACAAGCTTTGATATTATGTTTTTCAAATACTTTAGTATTTATACATTTGGATCACCCATTTTGGGTTTTCTGTCACTGTTAGTTGTTAAATTCATCATTAACAGTGCTCCTTCCAAAAGCCATATGTTGTCAAATAAAAAAGTCCAGTGTCAAGTATTGTTGGATGTTTTTGCTCTTTGTTCTTTGGGGAGCCTGTTATCCAGCTTCCAAATAAATCACATACAGAGGCTTACTATTGCTTATAAATGCCCGGCCTTAGCTTGGCTTATTTCTAGCCAGCTTTCTTTAACTAAAATTATCCCATCTATTTTTGGCCTCAGGGCTTTTTATCTTTCTCTACTTCTGTATACCTCTTTGTTTCTTACTCTGTGATTTGCTGTGTAGCTGGGTGGCTGGGTGGCTGGCCTCTGATGTCCTCCTCCTTCCTCCCTTGTTCCTTCTACCTTCCTCTCCCAGATTTCTCCTTCTATTAATTCTCCCTGCCTGCCAGCCCCAGCTACTTCTCTCTCCTGCCTCACTATTGGCCATTCAGCTCTTTATTAAAGCTGTTTTAGACAGGCACAGTAATATAGCTTCTCAGAGTTAATCAAATGCAACATTAAACAAAAGTAACACATCTTAAAATAATATTCCCCAACAGTCAAATACGGAATGTCTTTCACTTAGACTTGGTCAAGCTTGTTACAGAGACCCCTAAGACGACTAAATCCATTCCCTTTGCTCATATTAGCTATTAGAACTTGAAAGAAAAAGCATATTGCTGAAAACACACATGCTTTGCTCAGAGGACATGAAAAAAGTCACTTGGTACTTAACAAAAAGCTTCCTCACTGCTGGCTAGCTTTCATAGTACCAGAAGGTGCTATGTAGACTACTAGCAGGAAAGTCATCCACAGCCATACCCAACTGTGACTCCTGTGAACAACAATAATGACCAGCATGGCCAGATATGCCCATGGGTGCAATAGTTGGGCAAATGGTAGAGGCAGTAACTAACTACTTTATGGCTAGATTTAAAGTTCATTCTATGAGAATAAATCATATCAGGTGTTGTAAATCTGTGTAAGAATCCATAGGACTCAAGGGACCAAGGAGTGAACCTACTAATATTGCTAAATGGACATAGTTACAAGTTGTTCTCTAAATATGTATCTTCTTAACTATGTAGATTTTGTAGTTCTGACTTCATCAGAGGTTTGTTTGTTTTTGTTTTTGGTTTTTTGTTGTTGTTTTGTTTTTCTTTGTACCTGTCTTTTTTTATTAAGAATTTTTTTATTCATTTTACATACCAATCACAGATCCCCCTCTTTTCCCTCATCCTGCCCCGCAGCCTCTTCCTCCCCATCAACCCACACCCTCCTCCAACAAGGTAAGGCCTCCCATGGGGAGTCAGCAGAGCCTGGTACATTTAGTTGAGGCAGGTTCAAGCCCCTTCCCCTGCATCAAGGCTGTGCAAGGTGTCCTACCATAGGTAGGACAAAAAGCCAGCTCATGCACCAAGGATGGATGCTGATCCCACTGCCAGGGGGCCCCTTAAGCAGATCAAACTACACTTATTCAGAGGGCCTAGTCCAGTCCCATGGAGGCTCCACAGCTGTTGGTCTGGTTTCTCTTCAAATCAGATAAGTCTTTTACCTTTTACTGAAGATTTCTGTAGACAGAGAAGTATTTTTTTAATTTTTTATTTTATTTTTGCTGTTCAGTGAGAATCAGTTAATGAAAAAACTCACAATTGGTCTAAGTGGAGAGAATAAACATCAATGGAATCCTCAGCAACAAATAGAACATCTATATCACCTCCCTTATAAGGTCATGGAGCCACCCCAGAAGAAGGTGCAGAAAGACTGTACAAATCTCCCCGGGGTTGGGGAGAATCAGAGCAGAACTGAGTCTTCCCGACAGAGCAGGACCACTGTCATCATGAGTTCACAGAAGCTATTGTTGCTTGCATAAGATCAAGCCAGTCAACATTCTTGCATGGATGAGGAAGGTTCTCACAAGCCCCCATCATTAAAAGGAGCTACTGGACAGCTAATATCTTCTGAGAGGAGAGTCAGTTTTAAGAGTGTGGCACCTTGGAGGTCAACCACACTCCAGTATTATGGTGATGGTCAATGGCAGCCTTGGATACTGTGGTGACAAAGTCCATGTCACCTGTCCATATTCAAGATATATTCAGGGTAGAGGCACTAGCATTTTATGATAAATTAAATTTAGAATAATAAGAAAATTGTTGTCACATAATTTTCAGACTCATGTGTACTGCAAGTTTGCACACTGTTGAAATCATAAGTAGAAATAGCAGAGGAAGAACAAATTGTTGGGAGTTGAAGGAATAGCGTAAGTTTTTGGATATTGTAAATATCTCAGTGAAAATGTTGAATACACAATTTACATCTAAGTCTGTGCTCCAGGTAGTGTTAAAGGGATGAAGATGTCACTAGGTATAATCTATATAGGAACGTTTTAAAGAAAAGAATGCCTCCAAAGAAAGGTGTACAAGAACAGACCATGATACAATCCAGCTGAGTTGGAGGCAAATAGATGCTAATTGGGAAAGATAAAAGGACCTTTTTTTCCATTCCCAAAAGTGAAAGGGAAAAAAATAAATTACTAGAAAAGCACAAAATAGTACATGTCTTCTAGATTTGTATTTCAATACATTTGTCTGATTTTGCATGTTTCCACAAACACTAAATCAGATTAAAAAATTAATACAGAGAGAGGCAATGTTCAGTGGTGACTACATAGACTGTGGGTTTTGAGTAAGTATATGTCCCTAGATAATTTATTTTATAATCAATCCTGTGTTTGTATATCTATAAAACACAACGTTTTAAAGATTTGTGAAATACAATAAAAACAAAGTTTCCATAAACACGTTGAATGTCAACACATGTCAAATAGCTTCTGAGTAACTTGTTGTCATTACATGAAATGAACCATTTCTGTATAAGAGACTGAAGACACAGTATGTAATATAAATGGCTATGGTCCTTCCATTGAAAACCTTTGGTAAGTAACAACAGCAAAAGAAAACCTGACTGCTATCACCCTAGTAAGTTCTTATAAAGCATTTTATATGCTCAGCAGTCCTTAAACAAAAAATAATAAATGAACGCAAATAGTTGCATAGCTAAAGACACTGTGTAAAGCTACCACAATGCTTATTTTTGTTAAAGGAAACATTCCGCAATCTTTGAATTATGATACCAACAGAAGACTTAAGAATGAAAATGCCAAGGTCTGGAGTTGTGGTGCATGAAGAGGCAAGCAGATCTCTGTGAGTTCAAGACCAGTCTGGTCTATTTAGTGTGCTCCAGAGCAGCCAAGGCTATGTAGGGAAACGCTGTCTCAAACACACAAACACATACCTGCCTCCTCCATAATGCACACAGAAAATAAAAATGTCTGTCAACACTTTATTTTTTTCCTTGGTAAATGAACAAATTCCTCAAAACAATCCGTTAATGGGTTGGCCAGTTGGTTGGGAATGTGAAAACAGAGTGTTGCCTGGACCATAAAATAATTTGCCAAATCAATCAACTCAGTAAAAACAAAATGAACTAGTGAAAATTTCCAAGTGGATAGGAGGGAAAGCTCCATTCTACAATCTGTTGTTTTGGAATCACCACCATATGCTGTGCATGTTTGTTGATAGTTTGAACTGTCTTTCTTCTCTTGAATGAGAGACCATTTTATAATAAAAAAAAAAAGGAGGGGGAGTAATTTTCTGATGAAATTTTTTTCTGATGCATAAACAGAGAAGTTACAGAAAGATTGTGCATGACTGAAAGTTCTATAGAAGAAGAAAGAATGGAAGGAAGCAACCACTTTTTTTCTAGAGAGCTGATTTGATTGGGGGTCTGTGGGAGCAGAGGAGGCCACGAAGATAGGAGCAAATTGAACACACCAAGAATTCTGGAGCTGAGAACCGGGGCTTGCTGTGCAAGACTTGTGGAGTCCTGAGATCAGAGGATTAATCCGATACTGTGATGTGTCTACCAGTTTCAGTCTGTTAGAAAAAAAAAAAACTATTGTGATTTATATTAGGAATTTATTGTGTTATTATTACCTAAAATGTGCTACTTTTGTAGCTGTCAACCTGTGCTAATTCTTTCGTATGCTACGGTTGGAAACTGTACAAGAAAAAAAAAATCGGTTTACTTGCCATGGATTTCTTGTAGTTTAAAATTCAATTATTTCGATGGAGACATGAGAGTGGAAAGAAAGAAAAAAGTGTTAGAATGCAAAACTTCAACTGATAATAAGTAATTCTAGGAAAACTCATGAATGGAGAGTAAACAGGGGAGATTAAAAGAAATCAGATCTCCCTGAGAAAAGCCTTTCTCTTTCAGCTCCTAAAATAGTCTTTTAAATGACTTTATTTAAAGCTTGAGCTTCCAGGGCTGAAAACTTGCCCTGCCATCATCTTATGATCTTATGTTCATTAACTTTATAAGATCTCGGAGAAGCGTGCCAAAGAAACCATTAGTTTACACTCCACTAGACAGAGAGAGAAGAGAGTAGCTGAGCGGATGCAACTTCATCACTGAAGGCAAACTCTGGGCTTGGGTAGTTTGTGAATATTTTGTTTATCAAGCCATTTTCATGGAAAATTCATAAAACTTAGAAACTGTCATGTGTCTGGACCCCACAGACTGACATGTCAATTAGGACGCTGGATTTATTTGCTTATTAAATTGAAGAGGAAGTACTGATTCCACAGTCTTGGGGAATTAGCATCTTCTCTAACCTCCTGAGTGAAGCCACAGGAAGACAGAACGTGAGAGCAAATTTCAGTATATATGTTTCCGGAGACAGTGCTCCACTAATTGCCTATGATAACCAAACTGTACTGAGGTCCTAACAAATATTAGTTTCTTAAAACCTTGGGGATTCATCAGAAATGACCTGACAATGTCTTCATTGTAGTGAATCCCTTTTCAAACCTGCATGTGAGAACAACTATATGTGATTCCTCAGTGAATTCCACTTGAAAGAGAGAGAAAGCCTACATCTCACATCTGCCTAGCTGTTTCTCTCTCTCTGTCTCTCTCTCTGTCTCTCTGTCTCTGTCTCTCTGTCTCTCTCTGTCTCTCTGTCTCTCTCTGTCTCTCTCTCTTTCTCTCTCTCTCTCTCTCTCTCTCTCTCTCTCTCTCTCTCTCTCTCTCTCTCTCTCTCTCTCTCTCTCTTGAAATAGCACCCTATGTAGCCCAGGCAAGTCCAGAGCTTGTAGTCTTCTGTATTACCCTTCGAAGTCCTGAGATTATAGGTGTGTCCCAGTGTGCCTGCCTCATATCTGCTCAGTTTTAATTCAGCAAGGCATGTCTTGAAGTTGAAGTTTAAACACTTAAACACTAGCACATGTTGCTCTCATTTCCCAGAGTTTCTTAGGTGCTTACTTATTGATGAATATATTAATTACTTTTCTTAGTGCTGTAGCAAGACCCCCGGAAGACAAAGCTTCTTAAGGGAAGAAAGGTATATGTTGGGTCATGACTATAGTTGGTCTCTGCGTCTCATGACAGAGAAGGCATGGTGGCAAGAGCATGAAGCAGCTGGCTACATCACAGCAGTCGTTTGGAAGCAGAGAAGTGAAAAGAAGTAGGACAAGGCTGTAATCCACACGGTCAGGCTGGAAAGGTACCCAAACCTTCCAAAGCCGCACTTCCAACTGGCAACCAATTGTTCAAGCACGGGAGCCTGGGGGTGGCATTTCAGATTCATATCATAGCTTCCAAACATCCATAAAACTCCAAAAGTTTTCCCACCATTTTAGTTCCCATATTAGCTCTTGGGGTAAAAATTCTATAGACATCGCAATGTAGCTCAATGGCAAAGCATTTACCTCCACTGTGATGTTCTAGTAGAGCTCTAGGTCAGACTTTTTTTTTTTGAAAGTTTTAGAACTTTATAAACAAAATTAAATGAAAAATATATTGAAAATATACAGGAGGAGTTAGGTCTATAGCAGTATTTATAATTATTTGATATCAAATAAAGCAATATTTAAGAAACCCATCACACTATGCCAAGCCTACAATTTTATAATGACTCATAAAAATATTGTTTCATTCATTTAATTAGAGTTACTATATTAAAATAATTGTTTTGACAGGAATTGTTAGGGGTTATATAGCAAGATTCATTATCTCATTCAAATATCATACAGGATATTAAATACTGGTATTATAATGAAAATAATGAAATATTGAGAGAGAAGGAAATATCTGAAATCAGCTATTAGCTCTGGAGTCTACATCCATCTCTTTCTGCTCTCCACCTGAGCAGAGTCACTAAAAGAAACATTCTCTACCTCATCAGCAAGACTCCCTTTTTAAAAATCTCTTGGATTTTCATGTTTTTGAGTTAAGGAAGAGAAGAGGTTAGGAAATGAAACTGCCATCTAATAATCCCAACCTCAGCCACTTTGAAATGAAGAATTCTAACTGAGCTGAAGTAGAATAAAATGCTGTAACATCATTTAAGTCAGGAGGTTTGAAGCTTGGAGATGATGATGCTTTAATGTATTCAGCTACATTCTATTATCTCCTGCTGGAGGCTCAGACCTATAGACTTCTCTATTATACTCTTTATTAAAATCTATCACTAAGACCTTGAAAAGGAGTGCCCTTGCAATGCTTTTAAATGAATACATTAAATATGTTCAATGACCCAAGGAAAACGTTCAAGAATGTCTGGAACAGTGTGAAATGAATCTTTCACTTACACAGCGCTAATGACTCTTCAAAGTTTTAGTATGTCTCAGCAGCTGTTGATCCATTGTGTATGGATTTATAATACTATGTATGCTGGTAAGTGCTTATTTACGATGACTGTGTGCTCAGCACTGCTTAGCATGGTAAACTCTACAATGGGTGCCACAAGATACTGTCTGCCTTTAGGGCAAGATAGGACATTCCTATGACACATTAGAGAATACACTACATATATATATATATATATATATATATATATATATATATATATATATATAGAGAGAGAGAGAGAGAGAGAGAGAGAGAGAGAAGTACATAATGACCAAAGATTCAAGTATTTAAAGGCCTCCACCTGAAAGTTAGAAAAAAGAAGAAGCATTCTGAGTAAATTATAGAAGAGCGTATTAGGGGTAAAGATTGGCTAATATCAATTCTCTGATTTTAAGTATATTTAAATGAGAAAAAAAGAGACAAGGGGGGCAATAAAATCAGAAACAGCCTTTTCCCTCTACAACCATATGCTTTGCAAGTATTAGTTGGTTAATTTTGGTACCAAGTCTGGTTTTAGTATTGTTATCCTTATTTTCATAGACAATTCATGAGGCTGAGAGATTACTCTTTCATATGTAACACCTCAAAATGCAGGACTTTCCTTCCTAGTTGTCTGTTATAAATCGTCCACAGTATGGGAGCATTTGGGGCATATAGTGGGTCCATGTGTTTTAGCCTAATTCATTTCAAATCAAAACAGTATTACTTATGATGATGTGACATGATACAATATCTAGGTGATGAGGAGAAATGTGGTCTATGACATGGGTTCTTTGACAGAATGTGAGGCTTATGAAAGGAATATTGGCACATAATCATTGCAAAACATCTATGTTCCATATGAAAATAGAGATATTGCAAGATGATTACCAAACAGATAGATGTGTACCATGGGTATTCTTGAGTGACATGTACTAGTGTTGTGCCACAGAGATGTTCAGCAGAAAGTAATGGTTCATGTAACAGATGGGAAGGAACAGGAAAATATGATATATCATGATGTTACTTGAGCTTGACATTTAATATTTTCAGATGAGAACTGAAAATGGGTAACTGAACCCAAAGAAACTATAGATAAGAAGGAGGTTATCTGAGTCTACTACATGTTGCCATATCAAAGACAAGGTGATGTAATTGTTTTAAAGCTTATTTAGCTCACAACCTTGGAGGCTGAAAGTTCAAGAGAAGGCAGCCAAAACTGTGTAGAGCGCAGTGTGATTGATGTCATCATGGCATGAACACATGCAACAGGGAGAGAGGCATATGGTGAACCAGAAAGTATAAGACTGGAGAGGGGCCATTTCACTCACTTAGCAAGAACTAACTTGTTATTTCAGGAGCGAATGTTCCTCCCAGACCTGGCCCACTCTTGAAAGACATTAATCCCATGAAGAGTGGAGCCTCATGGCATAATTACCTTCACTAGGCCACTTTTGCATTCTGCCAATTCAACATCACCACAGTAGGGAACACGCTTCTAGCATGTGAATCTTTGGGATAAAAGGTATATCAGAATTATAGCAAAAAGTGGGGAATATTTCTCTATATAAGGACCATACTAACCTTATGATGAAGGTATGATTACCATAGCTCTTATATTGAAATTCAAGCACTGATTAACTGGAGAACTTTGTTTAGGACTACATAGAACTCATAGAGTAACCTGACCTTTGCACTTCCATACACAATCACCAGGCTGCACCAAGACACAAAGTAATTCCACAGAATGTGGGATGAGGGAGGGAAGCAGGGTAGGAATATGGTTATTCTATGAAGCAATGACCAGAAGATTCTCTTGTTGGAAAAAGGATGAGATGGCAGAAATAAGAGAAAGCAAATGTACATAGAGCTATATAAATCCCTATATTTGATCTAAAGTCTCTTAATATAAGCCAAGGTATGTCTCCAATTTGGTTCTTACGTCGGGCTAACTGGATCATAAAAAGTGAGACTAACAATACCCACTTTGTTTAGCATCAGGAATAAATACTGATGAGTCAACATAAGTTTACTGTGCATTGCAGGAAATCATACATAAACGTGTGGCTCCATTGTTTACTTCAAAAGTTTCCAGAAATCCAATTTATTTCAATTGTATACCATAGAGATTTGCTGGGCAATAGACACATAAATTACACTCCTTAAGAAACTTTATCAGAGCTGAAACCTGACTGTCATATAGCTATTAGTTATCAAAACTCACTTTATTACTTACACACTTCTCAACAGATATATGATGAATATGCCCTGTTTCAACCCAGTTCTTGCATTGAAAGTCCCTCTTTCAACTACTTGATTGTTCTACTCCCCAATCCTAAAACCACTCATCACTGATGCTGCCATTTCACATGCAACCTAAACCAAAGACAAAGGCAAATAGTCAATTAACCAATCCAAGCTCAATTTTGTAGCTATAACTTACTGTAAGTGAATTCTCCCTTCACTTCATAGAACTCAAGAATCGATTCAAGTAGGCATGGTGACATGTACGATCCTCACTTAGGAGGCTGAGGCAATATGGTCCAAAGTTTGATGAGCTTGGGGTTATCTGTAGCTATTTAAGATCCTGTCTCAGTAAAACATAAACAACAAGAAAAAGTGAGGCCAGTTTATGTTATGAAGAGAAGACAAAGCCACTTGCGGGGGGAGGGAGGCTATATAGTAACAATACTTTTTCTAAAAAATAAGCAGAGAGGGGGGAAAAGCATGGGGAGGTGGTGGAGGAAAGGTAAAGAGAGGAAGAAAATCTACTCAAGAGGCAGAACTCAGCTATTTGAACAAAAGGTATTTTCATTTATTATTTGTTTCAACCAGGGCCTTACTAAGTAGTCCAAACTAGTCTGACACTTGCCATGAAGACCAAACTAGTGTTGAAGTTATGATCCTACCACCTCAGACTCTTGAGAGCTGGAGTTACAGAAGACCATGACAAAGCAAATAATTTTGCTTTTATTTGTTTTGTTTTACTTGTTAATAGCAGTTTATGTGATCAAATTGAAACACAGAAAGCTACAAATATGTAAGTATAAAGTCTTGATGCCATTTGCAATAAGTATTTGTCCAAGAGGCCACCACTAGATCCAAGAAAAAAAATTGTATCTGTCACTCATCAATACTTCTTTATGCATATTATTAATCCCTCCTTCCTTTCCAACTACACTTAAGCAGAACCTGCCCCCTACACTTTATCTTGCATTTCCTGGATTTTTACATTAGTGGAATAATAAGATGTGTACATTTGTGTGGTCTGTGTTCTTTAATTCAGCATAACTACTTTAAATTCATTTTTAGTGAAGTGTGTGAATTCAGAGTTTACTCTTTTTTTGTTGTTGCTAAGAAGGAATCTATTGTATGGTGATATAACCAAGACTTTCAGCTCTTTACATGATAATAGGCATTTGTATCTTTTCCGCCTTTGATCATCACAATAAAGTAGCTATAACCCTTGATAGGCAATTTTGGGTATAAGAAAGGTTTCTTTTCTATAAGTACTAAGAGATGGAGTGATGGTTCATAGTAGCTGTAATGTATTGCTGTCAAATGGTTTGACAAATATGCCGTACCTACCACTTTGTAGGAGGTAAGGAGCCCTCTGTCTTTTCGCTTTTTAAGGAAAGAACACAACTATGAGAAAAACTAGGGAGGCAAATGTTTATTTAGCAAAACAAATCATACATCCAAAAGGGAGATTACAGTGCAGAGTCCCAAAGCTGGGAAGCAGCATACTAGGCTCTCCACTGTGGATTTAAAATAAAGTTTTATAGTAATTACTAAGACTAGCGCATACTCACTGGGATTAGATGCCTCTTTTACCCTTCGAAATCATAGTGAACAGGACCTCCCTTTCCTCTCCTCTTGACCCTCACCTTTCCCTTCTTTCCTGTCCCTAATCCCCCTTCCCATCTCCCTTTTCTTTCCCTTTCTTTGCTTTTTTTTTCTTATCTTCTCACTTTCCAAATGTCCAAAGAAATCACAGTCTGTCTCCATCAACACCTCGAGGCTATGTAAACAAGCCAGATGAAACACTTTTGCCTAATACTCTTTTTAGTATCGTTCTTTCAATCATATAAAGAGGTGAAATTATACTATTTCACCCTCAGTGAAAGACCCACAGAACAGCTTGATACTAGATTTATGTTTGATATTTGTAATGGATTTTATTATGGAGCTGCTTGTCTACTTTGTAACGAAGTACACTTAAGTAAAGATACACTGAAATAGTTTCACAAGATAGCTTAGATATTCTTTTTTTGTAGTTTAAGAGTAGGAACTGTATGATTTGTGCTCAAGCATTGTCTGATCTCTTGACTTGGACTTTTACAAGACATATGTTCCCATTCAAATCACACCCACAACTATGCAAGTTCTCTGTAGTGACAATGCCCAGCAGGATATGAAAAGGTTCTGTGGTTTAGGAGTCTCGGAGTGAGTAAGGGGGAAGCTATGATAGAGCATGGAGGTCAAAGGCCCTAACAGTACTTGACCTGGAAAAACAATAACGTTTTTCTTTCTTTCCTCAAAAAGGATATTTAAGTATGACATCACGAATGAATTTTAGTAGTTAAATGTCGGCTGCAGCTCCATTACTATGCTATATTTAATTCAAATAAGTTTTTTTTTTTTAAAGAAAACCTCTTGGATTTTTTTCTGCTAACTATTTTTGCAAAAAAATACACCATTTTGGCTTAATAGTCATAGTGCTTCTAATAAAAAGGTACATTTATCTGACTAACCTACATATGCATGTGAGTAATAAAGGACTAAGAATGTCATATTCTCATAAGAGAAAAAAATTACAAAAAAATATTATGAGAGTATGTTAGGAGATAAGTGGAAAATCATGAAGTGACTTTATGAATCTTTTGACCATTGCAGATACTAAGATAAATAAAATATTGTTATAGTATTTCAATGATAGAAAGCAAAATGCTTACAGTTAGGAAGGCATTTTATTTGAAAGAAAGTAAAGAGTGCCATTACTGAATGATTAGCAATGCTACTTTATAGCTGTCTTCATCAGACTTGTGTGTGTGTGTGTATGTACATATTAACATTATATATTAGAATATCTGAATATATAAGCAATCACTGTAGAAACCACACTGAACATATTGTACTCATTAGCTTACCCATGTGATTTTTGTTTTGGCTCATTGATACAACTTAAAAATGAAATGATTCCCTACCCTTTCAGGCCTACGTGTTGAACACTTGCTCTCCAACTTGGGGTAATATTTTGGGAGGCTCTGGAAAGTTGGGTAGGTAGATCAGGGTTGGTAAAAGTCGGTCACTTTCTGCAAGTCTTTGAAGGTTTGATCTGGTCCCCAGTCCCTTCCTCAACTCCTCTGCCTTTTGTACAACATGATGTGCAGAACCTTGTCTGCCACTTGATGATCCTCAAGCTCATCAGACAAGCATTGATAAAAACAAGTCCTGTGAAACTAGAAACCAAAACAAACTCTTCCTATAAATATTTTATGTCAGGTGTTTGGTCACAGCTGACTGAAAGTAGTTAATGCACCAATGTTGACAAATTTCAAATAACTCTTACAGCAATATAAGTCAAGAATATACTATGACACTATGTTCCAGTGTGATTTATTAATGTGAATGAAAATTCATTTTAAAAAAGTTGCCATTTTGAGCCACAGTTTACCTGTACTGCATCAAGAAAATAATAACAAATGAGTCAAATAAAAGAAGATCAGGTCACAAATGGAAAACTTGGAACACAAGTGTAAAAAGTCTCTTACAGACATCAACAGTAAAAGAAGGAACAATTTCTATCAGATCAAAAATCACACACAGGAAATTCAAGTTCAAAGAAGAGCACTCCAGAAGGCACAAAAGAAAGAGAAGACAATGCCATTTAAGCAGTTCAGGCAAGGGCAGTGTAAACTTGCTTGTGTTGCTATAACAGGTATTCTACAGTAGCCTGTCTACTAATATTAAATACAGATGCTGTCAACTTATCAAGTTACCACAACTAGAGCAGTGAAATTAGAATGAGGCCAATCATTATTAAGAGCTGTTTACACATGTTATCAGTCTTCACACCAATCCAGGATTTAGGTGTCTGTATCTCCATTTTCTTTTCTTTTCCTTTCTTTTAATTTATTCATTCTTCTCTTACACATTACATCCCAAACACAGTTTCCCATCCCTCCATTCTCCAAGCGCCCCCAGATCCACTCCTCCTCTGTTTTCCTTCAGAAAACAGGCCTCCAAGGGATATCAACCTAACACCGCATAATAAGTTACAATAAGACTAAGCACAAACCCCCATATCAAGGCTGGATGAGGCAATCCAATCAGAGGAAAAGGATCCCAAGAGCAGGCAAAAGAATCAGACATCCCATGACTCCCACTGTTAGGAGTCCCATAAGAACAGCAAGCTACACAACCATAACATATATGCAGAGGACCTAGCACATGCATGCTCTGTGATTGCTGCTTCAGTTGCTGTGAGATCCTATGAGCTCTGTTTAGTTAATTATCTGGGGTATATTCAGTGGTGTCCTAAACCACAATCCTTCCTCTCTTTCTTTCAGGAGGTTCCCTGAGCTCTGCCTAATGTTCGGTTGTGGGTCTCTGCATCTGCTCCCATCAGTTGCTGGATGAAGCCTCTCTGATGACAATTGAGCTAGGTAATAATCTATGAGTATAGGGACTATCATAAGGAATTATTTCATTGACTTTTTTAGGTCTCTGGGCCATCCGGGTAGTGTCAGACATGGACTCCCTCTGATGATGTGGTCCTCAAGTTGGGCCAGCCATTGGTTGGCCACTTCCACAAGTTCTGCACCGCCAACACCCCAGCATATCTTATAGACAGGATAGATTGTAGGCCAAAGGTTTTGTGGCTGGTTTGGTATCCTAGTCACTCCACTGGAAGTCTTGCCTAGTTATAGAAAATGACCAGTTCAAGCTCTGTATTCCCCTTTACTAGGAGTCTTTGCTAGGGTCACCCTTATAGATTCCTCGGAGTTTCCACTGCACTGAGTTTCCAAATGATCCAATTCTCCCAAATTCCATTTTTCTCTCCCAGTATTCTCTCCCTCCAGGCCCCTTCCTGATCCCTCTTATTCCATCCCAACCCACAAAGTCTGTTCTAGTCCCCCTTCCCAGGGAGATCCAGGAATTCATCTCCCCTGGAGCCTGCCTTGCTGCTTAGCCTTTCTGGGTCTGTGGATTGTAGTGTGATTATCTGTTACTTAACAGCTAATATCTACTTACAAGTAGAGTATATACCATGTTTGTCTTTCTGGGTCTGAGTTACCTCACTCAAGATAATTTTTTTTTCTAGTTCCCTTTATTTGCCTAAAAATTTCATGATTTTTTTTTCTAACAGCTGAATAATCCTTGGTTGTGTGAATGTACCAAATTTTCTTTAATAATTCTTTAGTTGCGGGACATCTAAGTTATCTCCAGTTTCTAGTTTCTGGCTGTTATGAATAAAGCTGTTATAAACACAGCTGAGGAAGTGCCTTTGTGGTAGGACAGAGCATCCTTCAGATATGTGCCCAAGAGTGGTACGCCTGGGTATAGCTGGGTCTTGAGGTAGATTGATTTCCAGTTTTCTTATGAACAGCCATATTGATTTCTATAGTGGCTGTACAAGTTTGCACTCCCACTAGCAATGGAGCAATGCTCCCCTTGTATCATATCACATCTTCACCAGCTGTCGCTTGTTTTTTATCTTAGCTGTCTTACACTTCTGACAGGTGTAAGACAGAATCACAAAGTAGTTTTGATTTTCATTTTCCTGATGATTAAGGATGTTGAACATTTCTTTAAGTGTTTCTCAGCCATTTTAGATTCCTCTGTTGAGAACTCTCTGTTTAGATCTGTATCCCATTTTTCAATTGGATTATTTGGCTTGTTAGTACCTTATTTCTTGAGTTCTTTATATATTTTGGACATTAGCCCTCTGTCAGTTATGCAATTGTTGAAGATCTTTTCCCATTCTGTAAGCTGCCATTTTGTCACATTGATGATGTCCTTTCCCTTACAGAAGCTTTTCAAATGGAGCCTAGAAGTAGCCAGTTAATCCCCTCTTATATTATTACTAAAATGAAAACTAGATTTCAATCCCATTCTTTTTAGGTTCAAACTTCTCTTCTGCTCCTATATAAAGCAAAGCCAAGAAATAAATGCCTGTGTGCCATTTTATGGTTCATGTTGCACTTGAAAAAACTGTCAAGTTAAGTAAGATGAGTTTCAAAACTAGTTGACTAACTGATTCTAAAGACATTTGATTTATTATTAAGCAGACTTAACAATATCTACAGTATTGTATGCTGGACCAATGCAATGCCATATGCTTGCACAAGCCTTTTTGACTTCCTTAGAAATGTTTTAAATTATGCACATATCGCTAGAGACTTGAATCAACTTGTTCTCACTTTATTTTTAATTTTATGAGCATAAGTGTTTCCCTGAATGTATGTATGTGCACTACATGTGTTCCTGGTGCCTGTTTGGGTGGGCACAGAAGAATGTGTCAAATTCCATGAACTGGAGTTACAGATCATTGTGAGTCACCCTGTTTGTGCTGGGAACTGCAACTGGGTCTTCACCAGAAGTATCAAGTACTCTTGACCATCAAACCATCCATCTCTCTAGTCCCGTGTCTCTACTATAAAAAACAAATAAAAAAACCCATAAAACCTGCATGATTTAAAGAAACTTTTCTTGTATGCTGAAGATAAATTTTTATTAAGTCCTGTAATTATACACAGATCACTACATTTTTCTTTTCCCGTTGGTTCCCAAATTCTTTCCAATACAATTCAAAGGAATTTATCTATGATTGCAAAAGATTGATAATGGTTCTACTTCCAGGAGTTTGAATCTGTGATTTCTGTCTTTACTTGTCCTAAATGTGAAATACAATAATGTGACCATAGTGACTTTTATCAGTCTGTATCTTCTTGGAAACAATGAAGGAACTGAGTCAAATGATTGTAAGAGTGGTAAATCAAAAAATCGTAGGACATATTATAATAAGAAGAAGAAATATACATGTCAACTTTTGCTCCCAGTCCGTGACACACAGCTCCTTAGGTCTCTCAGAATTTCCTGGGATATATAGATATGCCTTTGTTCTAGTGAGGTAACTCTTGGCAGGCTCTTCAATGGTGGGCGTCAATAACACCAAGCAGCACTCATGAGTTTTGAGCACTCAACCCCACTCCCATTCCCCAGACTGATGAGAAGGACTGGAAATAGAGACACCTTAAAAGATCATCTTAAGATCCTTTATAGACAGCTCATTTGTGTTTTGTTTTTTATTATTATAAGCCAATAGGAAGAAACTACATCTCTCTGAGTTCTGGAAGCCATTCTAGGAAATTATCATGCCTACATTAAGAGTCACAGGAAATTTTCATTTACAGTCAGGCATTCAGACCCCCTCGAGGCTTGGCATGTGTTGCTGCTCCCTGAGGGTGGCTTACTCACAAGATCAAAGTCTTAAACTCTGAGGTCTGTACCACTTCTGGATGCTTTGTGTTAGAGCTGAACTGAAATATCCTACACTCACTTGGTATCCAGGAGATAAGAGACAGAGTTACTAGCACTCTAAATTACCCTAGACTTCCCTGGATTTTCTTTGTATATTTTAAGCTCCTTCCTTATGCTCATTGACAAAAAGCAGTCATCTCATTAGTACACAAAAGCTTCTATTACTGCTTCACTTGTGTTTTCAGACAATTGATTTGGACTTAGGGAACAGCATTTGGAACTTAACAACTATAAAAAGAATAGCCAAATATAGTGGAAAACAGTACATCTTAAAAGACAAATTGAAGAACTGGTCCTCTCTCCACCTTGAATTGGTGGAAGGTAAGTCTTTAAAAGGCTCGTTACTCCGATCATACTAAGTACTCTCAGTGTTCTAGATGCAATTTGAATATCTGAACTTCAATTGATTCTCTTTTTCTCTTTTCACAGTCACATGCTTGGAAAGTACAGATTTTCCTTTGAAATAATTTATTCACCTGTTAAACTATTTAAGTTCTGGTGTTTATAGTTTGTTTGTTCACTTGTTTTTGTTTTTGTTTTTTTTTTTTCTTTTATGGAGTAAGGTCTAGATTTTCAGAGACCCATAGGTGTTTCAGTGGATGTCAGTAACAATGTACTGATGATGCTTTGGATGCTGAGAGGAATAAGACAATTCAATATCTTTATATGTGCAGCAATGCAGTGGAACTGTTCTAAAGTGAATAGTTGTATTTTGTTTATGATATCCTATAAACCCAAACAGGAACTACTTTAATGAGGTCATCACACTTTTATTGAAATGATGATGAGGGAAAATCAGTCATTGTAGCATTACTATAGCTTTGCAGATGATATTTCTCTGAGGAGGAAGAAGGAAAATTGTGATTTTGGGGAAACTCACTTTATGTTTAGTGCTATTTACTAACATCCATCACATGTGACAGTACTGAGCTTCATAGTTGGTATTGAAGACTCATCAGACTAGGAAATTTCTGAAGGTAAATATATCATAGGGCTCAGAAATCTTCATATCTAAGCATCTAAATATCATCCTGAGCTAGACAGTGAAGTTTCCTCAATGATATAAGCATCTCTACAGAATTAGTGAAGGTAGCTTCACTAATTTACACTATTTACACTAAGTGTAAATAGCTTCATAGAGTCTTCCTCTTTAGGAGAACGTTCTGACACAAACCATCTAAAAACTGCACAGACTCCCCATTTTAAGGACTTAATGTGACAAAACTAAAATCACATCAGGAGCCAATAACCATTGCTGTTTCTCTGGCACTTTGGAACACCTGACTATAAATTGAGGATTCTAGTCATTCTTATTTTATGATTAATAACTGCTAGAATGAGTTCTAGAACACAGAAATGTATTTTCATTCTATTTATTGGCTTATAATAAATAAGAACTTGAGTCAAGTTTATAGACAATGGGGTCAAGTCAGGTCAATTGTTTCTGCCAACTAAGAAAATACCCTCCCTTTCCATAGCTTTGTGTTTTCAGAGTAATGAGTAAGAGACAATTCTTCAGTATTAATCCAGTGTTTGGATAAGGGACTTCTGTCCACAGTGGTTAACATTAAGGACAAGGACTTTAAACTCATGTCCATCTTGATCCAGAGACTGCAGGTGAACCTAAATTAAAGATCTGTGGAAATGTATTCATCATGAATAATTGTAGAATTGCATTCCCCAAGAGAAACTAAAAGTGAAACCATCCAACGGCCATCTATTATCAAGTAATTATTTTTAATACATTTTAACAGGTCTCCAATACGATCAGCAATCACAAAAGCACGGACAGGATTGCTTTTCTGGTAGAAGTCAATTCAGATTCAATTAAAGAAAAGCTTATATACTTTCTTCACTTGTGTAGTTTCAAATTACGTCAAGGGGCTGTCATATGATGGCGGTGACATTGACAGTGGGATGGTAGATTAGATCTGAAGCACCCATGAAGCTATTAGTTCCGCGACAATCCATGTGGACTGTTAATTAGTTATGATTTATGATCGCATTTATCCTATCCTAAAAGACTTCACATTTTTCAAACTTGTAAGAGTATGTAGGCTATTAACAGGTATTAACTAAGTACCATTGGCATGATAACAATGCAATTTTTCCTAAGCAACAATAACAGCAGAAAGGCTGGCACGGGGGCTGCACACACTCGTCGATGCTACTCTGCCAGAAGTTTGACTTGGGTTTTTAGAAAAACATGATGTTATCCTGAATGCCAGATGCTGCGTGCTAAAGCTTTTGGACCGAACAATCCTTTATTGGAAGGCCAAATATAGTCCCTGAGTTTTGCAATAAGCCAGAATTTCCTACACTTACCACTCTACCCTTAGGTGAACTTCCCGTGATTACACCACAAACAAACATGGAGTAATTATGGTGGAATGCTTTCAACTGAGATGAGTGATGCTGTTTCAACTCTGTTTCGTGAACATTTAGGTGCAATTTATGCCATAAGGTTCAAGAAATGGCATCTTCAAAAAGCGCTACGGTTTTCTCTCCCTTTGCTGCCATCCTTAGTGAGTGAGAAGCTGTATCGAAAGGTGAGACATTCTGACAAGATTTTACATTGATTCAAATGAAAGGTTTGGCAATCAAAATTCCTTCACATCCAAAATGTTGACATAACTCTTTATAGATATAACTTAAAAGCAATTATAATGCTTTCACTAAAAACAAACAAAGAGAAAAACAGTTTGTCATTCAAGCAATCAAGCTCTAATGGCTGGGGGTGATGTAGCTCAGTTGAAGAGAATTATGTTGAGAAAGGAAAGAAAGCTCTCAAGAATGTGAGGTAAAATTATAGGCAACTTTAAAATACACCAAGTGTCCCTGCATTTTTTATATTTTCTATCTCCTTCTCTTCCTCTTCCTCTTCCTCCTCCTCTTTCCTCCTCCCCCTCTCCTTCCTCTCTCTCTCTCTCTCTCTCTCTCTCTCTCTCTCTCTCTCTCTCTCTCTCTCTGTGTTTGTGTGTCTTTCTCTGAAATTACAACTGTAAACTATGCAAATCAATCTAAAACTCCAGTGTGTTTTAGTGAGAGAATTGTTAATTAAAAGATGCATTTTTCATGGACAGTTCCCCACAGGTGTATGTTTTGAATACTTTGTCCCTAGGTGATAGTACACGTTTTGGAGATTCTGAAAACTTTGAGTAGTGAAGCCTGGTTGGACAAAATAAATACCTGGAGATGTGCCTCTGAAGGTTATACCTGCCCCAGGGTCCATTCATCCCTCTGTGCTTCCATACCACTACAAGATAAAGGCTTTCTACGCTACATGCAGACACCATAGTCATGATATTCAAGTACATGGGGCCTAATGACTACGGACTGGTCCCTCTAAAACTGTGAGCCAAAGGAAATCTTTCCTTTTTTAAGTTGTTCTCTCTGTCATTGGATCACCTGCAAATGAGAATAATAAATCAATTAATAGTATAGAGCTAGGTTTAATCTTAATGAAGTGAGTTCTAAAGTACTTATCATGCTAACCTGGGCATATAAGGACCATAGTCTTACTAACATGAAAGAAATCCCATAGAAGACTTACAATCACAGTTAGTAGTCTTTTAGACTGATATTTGTGATTCAAGTTTCTACAATGATCTCATCCTTGGGATTAGGCAGAGTATTTATTTTTATGTGCTGGAAAAATGCTTTGGTCACCAATCATTGGTAACATTCACTTATAAAGAGTATACTGGTATCTATGCTATTCTTAGTACAATTTTTCTTCAATTTCTGTTCTAGAAACCAGAAAAACTTACATCTTTATGGTTACAAATATTTTTTTTTAAATTTTTATTTTGCAATACAATTCAGTTCTACATATCAGCCACAGAATCCCTTGATCTCCCCCCTCCCGCCCCCCTCACCTTCCCCCCAGCCCGCCCCCCATTCCAATCTCCTCCAGGGCAAAGCCTTCCCCACAGACTGAGATTAACCTGGTGGACTCAGTCCAGGTAGGTCCAGTCCCCTCCTCCCAGACCGAGCCAAGGGACCCTGCATAGGCCCCAGGTTTCAAACAGCCGACTCATGCAATGAGCACAGGACCCGGTGCCACTGCCTGGATGCCTCCCAAACAGATCAGGCCAATCAACTGTCTCACCCACTCTGAGGGCCTGATCCAGTTGGTGACCCCTCAGCCATTGGTTCATATTTCATGTGTTTCCGTTCGTTTGGCTATTTGTCTCTGTGCTTTATCCAACCTTGGTCTCAACAATTCTCGCTCATATAAACCCTCCTCATTCTCGCTAATTGGACTCCCAGAGATCCACCTGGGGCCTAGTCATGGATCTCTGCATCCAGATCCCTCAGTAGTTGGATGAGGCTTCTAACACGACAATTAGGGTGTTATTCGGCCATCCCATCACCAGAGTAGGTCAGTTTGGACTGTCTCTCGACCATTGCCAGCAGTCTGTTGTGGGGGTATCTTTGTGGATTTCTGTGGGCCTCTCTAGCACTTTGCTTCTTCCTATTCTCATGTGGTCTTCATTTACCATGGTCTCCTATTCCTTGTTCTCCCTCTCTGTTGTTGATCCAGCTGGGATCTCCCACTCACCCAAGCTCTCTTTCCCTTGACCCTCGCCCTTCACTACCCCCACTCATGTCCAGGCTGTTCATGTAGATCTCATTCCATTTCTCTGTCATTGGGCGATCCCTGTGTCTTTCTTGGGGTCCTGTTTTCCAGGTAACCTCCCTGGTGATGTGAGTAGCAGTCCAGTCATCCTTGTTCCACATCTAGTATCCTGCTATGAGTGAGTACATATCATGTTTGTCTTTCTGATTCTGAGATACCTCACTCAGGATGATTTTTTCTAGATCCATCCATTTGTCTGCAAACCTCATGATGTCATTGTTTTCCTCTGCTGAGTAGTATTCCATTGTGTATATGTACCACATTTTGTTTATCCATTCTTCAGTTGAAGGGCATCTAGGTTGTTTCCATGTTCTGGCTATTACAAACAATGCTGATATGAACATAGCTGAACAACTGCTCTTGTGGTGTGGTTGAGCATTCCTTGGGTATATGCCCAAGAGTGGTATAGCTGGATCTTGGGGGAGATGGATTCCCAATTTTCTAAGAAAGCGCCATATTGATTTCCAAAGTGGTTGTACAAGCTTGCATTCCCACCAGCAGTGGAGGAGAGTTCCCCTAGCTCCACATCCTCTCCAGCATAAGGTGTCTTCAGTGTTTTTGATCTTAGCCATTCTGACAGGCGTAAGGTGGTATCTCAGAGTTGTTTTGATTTGCATTTCCCTGATGATTAGGGATGTTGAGCAATTCCTTAAATGTCTTTCAGCCATTTGAGTTTCCTCTGTTGAGAATTCTCTGTTTAGTTCTATAGCCCATTTCTTAATTGGACTGTTGGGCATTTTGATGTCCAATTTCTTGAGTTCCTTATATATTCTGGATATCAGTCCTCTGTCAGATGTGGGGTTGGTGAAGATCTTTTCCCATTCTGTAGGCTGTCGCTTTGCTTTGTTGACCGTATCCTTTGCCCTACAAAAGCTTCTCAGTTTCAAGAGGTCCCATTGATTGATTGTTTCTCTCAGTGTCTGTGCTACTGGTGTTCTATTTAGAAAGTGGTCTCCTATGCCAATGCGTTCAAGACTACTTCCTACTTTCTCTTCTAGCAGGTTCAGAGTAGCTGGATTTATGTTGAGGTCCTTGATCCACTTGGACTTAAGTTTTGTGCACGGTGATAGATATGGATCTATTTGCAGCCTTCTACATGTTGATATCCAGTTTTGCCAGCACCATTTGTTGAAGATGCTTTCTTTTTTCCATTGTGCACTTTTGGCTTCTTTGTCAAAAATTATTTGTTCATAGGTGTGCGGATTAATGTCAGGGTCTTCAATTCGATTCCATTGGTCCACATGTCGGTTTTTATGCCAGTACCAAGCTGTTTTTATTACTGTAGCTCTATAGTACAGCTTGAAGTCAGGGATCGTGATGCCTCCAGAGGTTGTGTTATTGTACAGGATTCTTTTGGCTATCCTGGGTTTTTTTGTTTTTCCATATGAAGTTGAGTATTATTCTTTCCAGGTCTGTGAAGAATTGTGTTGGTATTTTGATGGGGATTGCATTGAATCTGTAGATTGCTTTTGGTAAGATTGCCATTTTTACTATGTTAGTTCTGCCTATCCATGAGCATGGGAGATCTTTCCATTTTCTGACATCTTCTTCAATTTCTTTTTTCAGGGACTTAAAGTTCTTGTCATATAGGTCCTTCACTTGCTTGGTTAGTGTTACCCCAAGGTATTTTATGTCATTTGTGGCTATAGTAAAGGGTGATGTATCTCTGATTTCCTTCTCCACTTTTTTGTCCATTGTATATAGGAGGGCTACTGATTTTTTTGAGTTGATCTTGTATCCTGCTATGTTGCTGAAGGTGTTTATAAGTTGTATCAGTTCCTTGGTGGAATCTTTGGGGTTGCTCAAGTATACTATCATGTCATCTGCAAATAGGGAAAGCGTGACTTCTTCCTTTCCAATTTGTATCCCCTTAATCTCTTTATGTTGTCTTATTGCTCTGGCTAGAACTTCAAGTACTATATTGAATAAGTATGGGGAGAGAGGACAGCCTTGCCTCGTTCCTGATTTTAGTGGAATTGCTTTGAGTTTCTCTCCATTTAATTTGATGTTGGCTGTTGGCTTGTTGTAAATTGCCTTTATTATGTTTAGGTATGTTCCCTATATTTCTGATCGCTCCAAGACCTTTATCATGAAGGGGTGTTGGATTTTGTCAAATGCCTTTTCAGCATCTAGTGAGATGATCATGTGTTTTTTTTCTTTGAGTTTGTTTATATGGTGTATCACATTGATAGACTTTCGTATGTTGAACCATCCTTGCATCCCTGGAATGAATCCTACTTGATCATGGTGGATAATTGTTTTGATGTGTTCTTGGAGTCTGTTTGCCAGTATTTTATTGAGTATTTTTGCATCAATGTTCATGAGGGAGATCGGTCTGTAGTTCTCTTTCTTTGTTGTATCCTTGTTTGGTTTGGGAATCAGGGTAATTGTAGCCTCATAGAAGGAGTTTGGTAATGTTCCTTCTGTTTCTATTGTGTGGAACAATTTAGAGAGTATTGGTATTAACTCTTCTTTGAAGATCTGGTAGAATTCTGCACTGAAACCATCTGGTCCTGGGCTTTTTTTGGTTGGGAGACTTTTAATGACTGTTTCTATTTCGTTAGGGGTTATTGGACTATTTAAATAGTTTATCTGGTCTTGATTTAATTTAGGTATGTGGTACCTATCCAGAAAATTATCCATTTCTTTTAGGTTTTCCAGTTTTGTGGAATAGAGGTTTTTGAAGTATGACCTGATGATTCTCTGGATTTCCTCAATGTCTGTTGTTATGTCCCCCTTTTCATTTCTGATTTTGTTGATTTGGATGCTCTCTCTCTGTCTTTTGGTTAGTTTGGATAAGGGCTTGTCTATCTTGTTGATTTTCTCAAAGAACCAACTCTTTGTTTCATTAATTTTTTGTATTGTTCTCTTTGTTTCTATTTTATTGATTTCAGCTCTCACTTTGATAATTTCCTGGCATCTATTTTTCCTGGGAGACTTTGCTTCTTCCTGTTCTAGAACTTTCAGGTGTGCTGTTAAGTCACTAGTGTGAGATTTCTCCAGCTTACTTATGTGGGCATTTAGTGCTAGGAATTTCCCTCTTAGTACTGCTTTCATAGTGTCCCATAGGTTTGGATATGTGGTGTCTTCATTTTCGTTGATCTCTAGGAAGTCTTTAATTTCTTTCTTTATTTCTTCCTTAACCCATTGGTGATTCAGTTGGGTATTGTTCAGTTTCCATGAGATTGTAGGTTTTCTGTAGTTTTTGTTGTTGTTGAAATCCAACTTTAGACCATGGTGGTCTGATAGAACACAGGAGGTTATTCCAATTGTTTTGTATCTGTTTAGATTTGTTTTATGACCAAGTATGTGGTCGATTTTAGAGAAGGTTCCATGGGGTGCTGAGAAGAAGGTATATTCTTTTTTGACAGGATGGAATGTTCTGTAGATGTCGATTAATTCCATTTGAGTCATGACATCAGTTAAGTCCTTTATTTCTCTGTTAAGTTTCAATTTGGGAGATCTGTCCAGTGGTGAAAGTGGGGTGTTGAGGTCACCCACTATTAATGTGTGGGGTTTTATATGTGATTTAAGCTTTAATAATGTTTCTTTTACATATGTGGGTGCCCTTGTGTTTGGGGCATAAATGTTCAGAATTGAGACTTCATCTTGGTGGATCTTTCCTGTGATGAGTATGTAATGCCCTTCTTGATCTCTTTTGATTGATTTTAGTTTGAAGTCTATTTTGCTGGATATCAGAATGGCTACACCCGCTTGTTTCTTAAGACCGTTTGATTGGAAAGTCTTTTCCCAGCCTTTTATTTTTAGGTAGTGTCTATCTTTGAATTTGAGATGTGTTTCTTGTATGCAGCAGAAAGATGGGTCCTGCTTTCGTATCCATTCTGTAAGCCTATGTCTTTTTATAGGTGAATTAAGTCCATTGATATTGAGGGATATTAATATCCAGTGATTGTTCATTCCTGTTATTTTTTGGTGGTGATATGTGTGTACTTTTCTTCGTTGGGGTTTACTGCTGTGGCTTTATCTATTGCCTGTGTTTTCGAGGGTGTATCTGACTTCCTTAGGTTGGAATTTTCCTTCTAGTGCTTTCTGTAGGGCTGGGTTTGTGGATAAATATTGTTTAAATCTGGCTTTGTCATGGAATGTCTTGTTCACTCCATCTATGATGATTGAAAGTTTTGCTGGGTATATTAGTCTAGGCTGACATCCATGGTCTCTTAGTGTCTGCATTACATCTGTCCAGGTCCGTCTGGCTTTCAAAGTCTCCATTGAGAAATCGGGTGTTATTCTGATAGGTTTGCCTTTATAAGTCACTTGGCCTTTTTCCTTTGCTGCTCTTAATATTCTTTCTTTATTCTGTACATTTAATTGTTTAATTATTATGTGGCGAGGGGACTTTTTTGGGGGGTCTAGTCTGTTTGGTGTTCTATAGGCTTCCTGTATCTTCATAGGCATTTCCTTCTTTAAGTTGGGAAAGTTTTCTTCTATGATTTTGTTGAATATATTTTCTGTGCCTTTGAGTTGGTATTCTTCTCCTTCTTCTATCCCTATTATTCGTAGGTTTGGTCTTTTCATGGTGTCCCAAATTTCTTGGACATTTTGGTTAATGACTTTGTTGGCTTTAGTGTTTTCTTTGACTGATGAATCTATTTCTTCTATTGTATCTTCAATGCTAGAGATTCTCTCTTCCATCTCTTGCATTCTGTTGATTATACTTGCATCTGAAGTTCCCAATTGTTTTCTCAGATTTTCTATTTCCAGCATTCCCTCTGTTTGTGTCTTCTTCATTTTTTCTATTTCCCTTTTCAGGTCTTGGACTGTTTCCTTCATTTGTTTCATTGATTTTTCTTGATTTTCTTTCAGTATTTTATTGTTCTCTTCCAGGACTTTATTGATTTCTTCTAATTTGTTTGCCCTTTCCTCTAGTTGTTTACAGCGTTCTTCACATTTTTTTGTCTTTTCCTCTACACGAGCCTCTAGCTTCTTCATGATGACATTCATAAGGCTATTTTCTTCTGCTTCTTCCAATTTCTGATGTTCAGGTCTAGGTGTTGGAGGAGGGCTAGGGCCTGGTGATGGTGTATTGCTATTCATTTTGTTGTATGTGTTTCTGCCTTGACGTCTGCCCATCTCCTTGTGGTTCGTTCTTGGCCTTATCCGCACACTTGGTTCAGACAGAGCTGACAGATTCAGGAAGTCTCTCTCTCTTGTCCAGATGGGAGCTCTCTTGTCCAAATTGGAAGTCCGGGGCAGGATGGGAGCTCTTGTTCAGAAGGGAAGTCCGGGGGAGGATGGGAGCTCTCCTCTCTCTCTCTCTCTCTCTCTCTCTCTCTCTCTCTCTCTCTCCTCCAGATGGGAAGTCCGGGGCAAGATGGGAGCTGTGCTGTGCTTCAGAAGGGAAGTCCAGGGCAAGATGGGAGCTGGGTGTCGGCCTCTCCGGTTACAAATATTTTGTAGAATGCCATTCAATTTCTAAAATATAGTATTTCCACAATCATATATGTGTACTCATATGAAGTTTTTTTTAATTTTATAATTAATTTAATTTTACATATCAGCCACAGATTCCCCTGTCCTCCCTCCTCCCACGTCCCCTGCCCTCCCACCAATCCACTCGCCATTCCCACCTCCTCCAGGGCAAGGACTTCACTAGGGAGTCAGCTCAGCCTGGTAGATTCAGTTGAGGCAGGTCCAGTCCCCTTCTCCCTTCACCTAGGCTGAACAAAGTGTCTCAGCATAGGCCCTAGGTTCCAAAAAGCCAGCTCATGCACTAAAGACAGGTCCTGGTTCTACTGCCTGGGGGCCTTCTAAACAGTTCAAGCTAATGGACTATCTCACTTATTCAGAGGGACTAATCTAGTTCCATGGGGGCTCCTCAGCTATTGGTTCATAGTTCATGCGTTTCCACTAGTTTGGCTATTTGTCCCTGTGCTTTTTCCAATCATGGTCTCAATTATCTCTTGCTCATATAATCCCTCCTCTCACCGATTGAACCTGGAAACAACCTAGATGCCTTTCAACTGAAGAATGGATAAATAAAATGTGGTACATATTCACAATGGAGTATTACTCAGAAGAGAAAAACAATGACATCATGAGGTTTGCAGGCAAATGGATGGATCTAGAAAAAATCATCCTGAGTGAGGTAACCCAGACTCAGAAAGACAAATATGATATGTACTCACTCATAGGTGGATACTAGATGTAAAGCAAAGGATGATTAGACTACTAGTCACAACTCCAGGGAGGCTACTTAGAAAAGAGGACCCTAAGAAAGACACAGGAATTGCCCAATGACAGAGAAATGGATGAGATCTACATGAGCAAAGTGGACATTGGGGGGGGGAGTGGGAATGAAGGGCAAGGGTCAGGGGAAAGAGAGCTTAGGGGAGCAGGAGATGCCAGCTGGATCAAGAACAGAGAGGGAGAACAAGAAAGAGATAACATAATGAATCAAGACCCCATGGGAATAAGAAGAAGCAAAGTGCTAGAGATGTTCCCAGAAATCCACAAAGACACCTCCATAATAGACTACTGGCAATGGTTGAGATAGTGCCTGAGCTGACCTACTCTGGTGATCGGATGACCAAACACCCAAACTGTTGTGATAGAACTCTCATCCAGTGACTGATGGAAGCAGATGCAGAGATCCACGGACAGGCCCCAGGTGGAGCTCCAGGAGTCATATGAAGTTTGTTTAGGAAAATTTCTCTCTAAAAATAGTAACTCCATTCATAATGTCACAGAATTTATTCTGACAAGAGAGCTATTTCATTGTTTTTAGAAATAAAGGCCATTCACACTGCTTATTTATATTAATTCATAGCTATGACAGAAAATACATAATTCCATTGTAGTTCTTAAGAATACAGAGTGAAGTACAGCAACCCCTTAGCATCTCTGGGGGAATAATACCTTAGTGCTTTGCACAAACTAGTGTTGGAAATCCCTCAAACCTCTATGTAAAATAATATAATGTTTTCATAAAATATATGCACAACATTTCTAGGCCACTAATAATACAGAACACAATGCAAATGTTACTTAAATAGCTGCTATACTGATCTTTTAGGAGTCAATGAAAAGGAAAGTCTGGACATGTTTAATACAGATGTAATTTTAAAAACTATTTTGCATCTCTACTTCCTGTGGAATCCATGGATACAGTATTGGATCCATGTATAAAATGAGAAATGATATCAAAGTATTCAAAGAAACTGAAAAGTAACTGCTTAGCTAATGGTGAAAAACAATGGTGAAAAAATACAGCTTCCTATTAACATTTAATTTTATTTTCTTTCTGTTTTGTCTTGACCTACAGTGATTGAATAGTTAAGAAAGGATTAAGACCAAAATGTATTTCCTGTTCTTTTTTTATTTTATTAATTTGTACCCTAAAATACAAAATACTTTTAGAAGGATAAGTGATTATTTAGAAAAATGTATTACAAAGATAGAGAATAAGGCTGGTATCTCAATATCGCTGATAGTTGGATTTTGTTCCACACTGTCCTGTTCTTAAAGTTTCTACCACTTGTCAGTAGTCCCCCAGGGTGATGTTCAACTCACTAACAGACTGACCTTGGAGGAATACTTATTTAGATGATTATCCATATGACATGTCAAAGGGGGGAGTGTTCATCATCTTGCTAATATCCTACCAATCTATCATATGTTTATAAATGATCCCTCTGTATATTTAAAATCGTAAAGTGACTTCTCCATATTCTTATCCAGTTCTTAATAGGACTAAAAATACAATTCCTTTTCAATGAAAATGTACTGTTTAAAATGTAAATAATATGCCAGTAATATAAGGATTAGAACCACTCAGATTCACTAATATTTTCAATGACAGTAGAACAATAGTAGAAGGAAAAATTTCAACTTTTCTATTAGACATAACTATTAACATTTACCTATTTATTTAGTGCATGGTATGTATGTATATATGGGAATATGTTTGGGCTCACTATTGACACAGTGTATGTGTGGAGGTCAGAGGATAGCCTGTAGAAATTGGTTTTCTCCTTCCTCTATGTGGACCCTATGAGTCAAGATCATCAGATTTGATGGTAGGCATGCAACTCACTGAAAATCTTTCAGGGAGATAATCTCTTTTTTTTTCAAGAACACAGAGAAATTCCAGATCTCAAATTTTGTATTTGCTTTTTAATAATTAATACTGAGTTGTTATGTAGCCCTTGGACCTATAGGTTTAATACTTGACTTATTATTTTAACAGAGGAATAAATATTGTAAAACCTAGCTATGTTACCTAAACAATTACACTCAACAGGAAAGAAATAAAGAAGTGAGATAGCCAATTTATTTACTTTTCCAAATGAGATTTACAAAGATGGAGAATAGTTCTCCTTAGTCAATTACAGTTCAGAATACAGTATCTTTTTCTTGATAAATGATTCTTTATAGCCCTCAATTAATTGTACAACTTCCTATCATCAATTTAAGGTTGAATAGCACATTTTACTACCTTATTGATGTGTTTGAAATAAATTATTTTTGTTCAAAAGATTCACTGAACCAAAATTATTCTTTCAAGCTTGATTGACTCCATTGCCTAGGGCATATGATTATTGAGTAAGATGTCTGGCATAATAATCTAATTTTAATTTAAATGATATCTATCTTGTGCTTTCTTTTGCAATTTAATTCAAATAAATTAAATATATATTTGGTGCAACTCCATTGTACAGAACAAATGAATATAATCTGGTGTATCATTTTTAAATGCTATAGAGTGGAAATAGCAATAAGGTTTGAATCAGAACCATAGCATTTATAGGCTGTTTCTGCTACTCAGGCTGTCAGATATTGGTGATTCATTCACCTTCTAAACTTACTTCAGTTTTGAAGTAGAGTGTTCTAGATGATGCTTTATATAGCTTTACTTTAAGGATCAAGTCACATTTGAGATAACTTCTACAGAGTTAGTTGAACAGAAATGATTGTGTGTGTGGTGATTGGGGGGGAGCGCGGTACACACACTTAAGTCTCCAGATGTACTTGCTCATGAACACATAGAGAGACCAGAACAGGACATTGTTGGGTGTTTATTTTCTTTATATGGGGTATGTGGCTGAATCTGGAATTCATCTATTTGGCTGAGCTGTCTGGCCAGTGACCTTTTAGGATTCACCTGTCTCAGCCTCTCAATGCTGAGGATACAGGCATGCATTGCTGTGTCTGGCTTTTCATGAGTGTTAGAGATTTGAATGCAGATGGTTGGATTTTCTGAGCAAGCACTGATGATCACTGAAATATATCTCTAGACCCCCCAAATGCATTTGAAATATAACATCTGTGGATATAAAAGTTCTAAGAATAAATGACATATGAAGAGCTTGATCTGTTCATCGTTCTAAAAGATCAAGGGCACCTCCTAGAATCATCTTTGACTGAATGCCGTGAGCCAGCTCTTGGAGAGGCACTAGAAGGCTGAGCTCTTCAAACCAGATAACATGAGGCCAGTGCTGTTACTAGATAGAAATACCTCACTGAAATGATAGCAGGGAATCAAATTTCTCTGGAGCTTTCAGGGCCTGTCGTAGCAAATGCATATGACTTCAGATGTATAATGAGCCAATTTGTGATTGTTTGAATTTAAGTGGTATAAAAATTTAATCCATTCAGTAGAAATCGTGTTTCAGTTTTTGTTTTGCTTTGTTGTTTGTTTTTTTTTCCAACATAATATTTTTATTATTTGGGAATTTCATACAATGCAACCTGGTCACACTTGCTTCCCATTTCTCCCATGTCCACCCTTCCACTCTTGCCCTCACCTTCTCCATCCCCACCCCCTGCCAAAAAACAAACAAACAAACAAGCAAAAAAAAAAAAAAAAAACCAAGTCAAATTTGTGTTGCCCGTATATTCAGTAGGACATGATCAAACTTCCAGTGACCAGCCCTTAAAGGAAATAGTTCTTCCCCACCACCAGGTCAAAAACCATCAACTGTGAGGAGTCATATACTTCAGGATCTTTATTACAATTTTTAAGGACTCTCCTCAATAGCTTCATGTTGGGACTGTTTCTTTTGCTAGAGGAAGGGGGTGGGCACTAGTTTGTCACAATGACCTCCAATGTCTCTCAGTCTGAGTTATGAATCTGCAGTCAGCTGATACCACTGCAAGAGAAGCTTCCTTGTCCATAGCAGCCTATGGCAGCATGGACCGTTCACATCAACGTGGCCTCCAGGGAAGTCTTTCAAGGAAGCTTAATCTGGAAAATTCATCTTGGATATCTTGCTGTTTCTCAGAATCAAGGTGTTGTGGGGTTGGCAGTAGCACATCCGAGGGCAGAATCTGCCATGTGAGCTCTCTTTCTCTCAGCCACATGTGCTGGTCTGTTCTGCCGTCTTTTTTTTTTTTCCAGTTCCATGAAACCGCTTGCACACACACACACACACACACACACACACACACACACACACACACACGTTTTCGTTATTGTTTTTTTTTTTTTTTTTTTTTTTTTCTCAGACAGGGTTTCTTTATGCAGCTTCAGAGCCTGTCCTGGAATTCATTCTGTAGACCAGGCTGGACTCAAACTCACAGAGATCTACCTGCCTCTGTCTCCATAGTACTGGTTTTAATGGCAGAACTACCACCATTTTTAAAAGCATCTTCCCATAAGACCTGCCTTTTTTTCAGTTGTTCTGGAGATAGTGCACACTCTGCAGGCTCAACATTTGTCATCATGTCTTCCCGAGGAGACTCTGGGTGATGGCGGCCACTGTCATCTTGAATCTCCTCCAGCTTTTCTCATCTTGTGCTTTTAAAAAGCAGGTTCTCCCTCTGTAACCTGGGCTGATCTTAAGCTCCTAGATGAAGATGACGTTCCTGCCTCAACCTTTTGAGGATCTAGGACTACAAGTGTGTTTCTATATCCACCTAAAAACTTTGTTTCAATTTTTAATTGCTTATCCTTTCCAGGCTAGGAATATGCAGTGCTGTGCTATCCCAAGATGCTGTGTAGTGGCAGCGAGCCACAGCTCCCAGGCAGCCACCTGACCACAAGGACAAACAGCTTATGCACTGTGTTATGGTAAGTAAAGTGTACCGAAGGCATTTCTTAACTTGTTTTCAAGTTATAATTTGTTTGTACAGAGACAACCCCACTGTTAGATCAGGGGCATGTGTGCCATCAGCTAAGTGGCCCAAATAATGTCAGTTTGTAATCTCATACTTCTAGAGGGTTTTCTTCATCTTAGATCTCCATCTTAGATTGACATATGACCATGATCTCATTGTTACCTCACAGGAGATATTGTATGTGTGTATTTTTTTTAATGTCCATTACACTTCTTTTTTTTTAAATCTTTTCTTTAGGTTTTATTTCTTTTTCTTTCTTTTTCTTAAGAGATTTTCTATTCATTTTACATATCAACCACAGATTCCTCTGTCCTCCCTCCTCCTGCCTCCCAGCCTTCCTCTTCAACTTATCTCCATTCCCCCCTCCTCCAAGGCAAGGTCTCCCATGGGGAGGCAGCAGAGCCTGGTACATTGAGTTGAGGCAGGTCCAAGCTCCTCCTGCCTGCACCAAGGCTGCACAAAGTGTCTCACCATAGGCACTAGGTTCC
Source organism: Peromyscus eremicus (assembly GCF_949786415.1). Classification (NCBI taxonomy): domain Eukaryota; kingdom Metazoa; phylum Chordata; class Mammalia; order Rodentia; family Cricetidae; genus Peromyscus; species Peromyscus eremicus. The sequence goes on from NC_081433.1 coordinate 43,732,703, forward strand.
AAAAAGCTGGCTCATGCACTAGGGACAGGTCCCGATCCCACTGCCTGGGGGCTCCCTAAACAGTTCAAGCTAAACAACTGTCTTGCTTATCCAGAGGGCCTAGTCCAGTACCATGGGGGCTCCTCAGCTATTGGTCAACAGTTCATGATTTTCCACTAGTTTGGCTAGTTGTCTCTGTACTTTTTCCAATCATGGTCTCGATATCCCTTGCTCAAGGAATCCTTCCTCTCTCTCATCGATTAGACTCATGGAGGTCGGCCTGGGACCTGGCCGTGGATCTCTACATCTGCTTCCTTCAGTCACTGGATGAGGTTTCTATGATGACAGGGTATTCGGCCATCCAATCACCAGAGTAGGCCATCTCAGCCACCCTCTTGACTATTGCCAGTAGTCTATGGTGGAGTCATCCTTATGGATTCCTGAGAACCTCCCTAGCACCCTGCTTCTCCCATCTCCCATGGTGTCTTCATTTATGTTGGTATTTCTTTCCTTCCTCTCCCACTCTGTTCCCATTCCAGCTAGTGATATGTACTCACTCATAAGTGGATACTAGATATAAAGCAAAGGATAATAAGACTGCAACCCAGAACTCCAGGGAGGCTAGCTAGTAATAAGGACGCTAAGAAAGACACATGGATCACCCAGCGATAGAGAAATGGATGAGATCTACTTAAGCAAACTTGGGGTGGAGGGGTAATGGAGGGCAAGGGATGGGGAATGAGAGCTTAGGGGAATGGGAGGTTCGAGCACTAAACTTCTTATAATAAAATATATCATATTATGTATTACAATTATTATTACATTATATCCTGATAGTCTATACTTCAGACTGTGGCTACAATAAAGAGATGCTACAATAAAGATTTCTTATATGAAAACGCAGAAAGAGCCATAATATACCCACATAAATAGTATTCTACTGGCATATATTACATATGCCCATTTATTCGCCTAAAAGTGTATCTGAAAAAGGCTTTCTCTCTAAATGCAGTTACATTTGCTATTAAGGCTTTAACATGAAAACTTTTGAAGAAAACAATTCAGTTCAAAAGAAGAACTTCTACAAATGAAGCATCAATGAGAACAAAGATGTGGGAAAATAGAATGGCAATGGGTGATAAGGTCTCCACTGGGCAATTAGCATATGACGGCCATTATACCTTGTCCTAGAGATGCAAAGGTGAGAAGATGCTGCCCCTACAAAGAGCAAAGGATGATTTGGAGTAGAAAAATGAATACAATGTTCTAGAATGACCCAAGTCACTTAAATTCAAACCTGAATCAGACCCATAGAAATTAAAGACTGTAGGCACTGGGATTTATCAGACTTGTGTTACAGAATATTATTTTAAAGTGTGTTACTTTTGTTTATGTTGCACTTGTTTAACTGTGAAACTGTGCTACTTTGCTGGTCTAAAACACCTGATGGTCTAATAAAGAAGTGAATGGCCAACAGCAAGACAGGAGAAAGGGTAGGCAGGGCTGGCAGGCAGAGAGTATAAATAGAAGGAGAGATCTAGGAAGAAAAAAAGAAGGACCCAGAGAAGGAGGAGGACTCCAGAGGCCAGCCACCCAGCTACACAGCAAGCCACAGAGTAAGAGTTAGATTTACAGAAGGAAGAGAATGGGAAAAGCCCAGAGGCAAAAAGTAGACGGGATAATTTAAGTTAAGGAAAGCTGGCAAGAAACAAGCCAAGCTAAGACCAGACATTTATAATTAAGAACAAGCCTCCATGTGTGATTTATTTGGGAGCTGGGTGGCAGACCCCCCCAAAAGAGCAAAACCACCAACAACAGACTTTATCTTGAATAATGAAGTATAATCCAATATCTTTGTGATCTTGGAATAGTTAATGCTTCTGACTCTCAGTGTCTTCATCAACATCCAACAGCTAACACTATCCAGCTGATATAGCTGATTCAAGAATAAAATGAATTCAGGTATGGTATGTAGATGACAGTGTGAGGTCCACCAAAGATATTCAATATTGTTAGTTAAAAAAAAAGTATAGCTTCTATTAAAATCTGTGAATTGTTTTTTTTCTAGTAGGAGAGGTAAAACTGGAATTAGAGATGGGAGTATAATAAATAGGACTTGGCTTAAGCTCACATATGAAACTCTAAAACTTGGGAGGCTGAAGCAGGAGGATCAAGAGTTCCAAGCCAGCCTGGGCTATATAGTGTAGTTAAGCTTTTCTCTGGGCTTCCAGCTCATGAACAATTATTATTAATTATGAAATCTTGGCCTTTTGCTTAGGATTGCTTCCAACTAGGTCTTACCACTTAAATAACTTTTTTACTAATCTACCTTTTATCACATGGCTTTTACCTTCCATTCTGTATGTCCAATTTGTGCCCCATCTCCCTGGCATATCTGCCTTTCTTCTTCCCAGCATTCCTCTCTCTCCCTGGAAATCTTGCCTATTTTATCCTGCCTAGCTATTGGCCATTCAGCTTTTTATTAAACCGATGACAGATCTTCACATAGTGTAAACTAATATCCCACAACAATATAGTGAAACTTGGGCTACGTAACAAGGTCTTATCTCAATGTCATTCTGTTTTGAGGGTGTAGCTATGGGTAGATTTCTCCATGTCCCAGTAGATGGCCCCCCACACTCATGCGCATTTGGGCAGCACTAATTGTGCATTTAGTGAGTTTTTAATGAAGAAGAGAAGTAAAAGGAAGAGGAAAACATGAAGTTAGGAGCTGGAGGAGTTGGGAGGAATACAAAGGGAGCTGGAGGAGAAATTGGGGCATACATGAAAGAAAAGCTGTGAGCAATCACAAAAGCTTTGCTGTTGTTGGAGTTGTGAGAAGTTCCTCCTTTACTTGTGTGCTTGCAACCTCAATCGTGACTTAGGACAGGGACTCCTAACATCTTTATGCATAAGTTTCTTCTTTTAAAAATAAAACAAATTCTAGACACCATGGCAGCAATTTTATTTACTTACTATTATTGTTTTTTAGTCAGGGGTTCGTTTATTCATGGGTGGATTACTTCATGCAAGAAAAACCCAAAGAATAGCTCAGAAAGTTGACTTACAGTGTCCTCAACAAGGAGGCAAAAATGACAGGAGACAGCTTTGGCTTCCAAGGCATGAAAAGCCATGATACAAGCAGTAGGGTAATGGTCTAAGAGTTCCTTGGAGCTCTCACTGTGCTGAGAAGAGTCCAGATTGGTCTCTGCTGTACATGCATGCAGTGCTCTCTGAGGCCAGAAGAGGGCATCAGAAACCTTCAGCCACCATCTGAGTGCTGGGAATTGAACTCAAGTCCTCTGCAAGAGCAGCCAGCGCTCTTACCTGCTGAGGAGGAAACTCTCCAGCACCTCCACTAGCTATGTAGTTATCTTTTTGTAATTGAAAAGTGTTAGAAGGCCTTGCTGACTGTTTAAAGGTTACAGTCTATGAAGTCAGGGCAGCTTTCCAAAAGCTTGGTGATATGGGGACTTCCTCCCTCCCCAGGGCAACTTTCTGCTCTCTACCTGCCCTTATCTGGAGAATGTCCCTGGGCCTAGAGAACTGACCTTATTTGAAAGGTGTCACTAAGTCAGATGCCTGATGTATCTTTAGCTTGACCCTTGGCAAAGATTCCTGCTAGAAGATTTGTGCTAGGAGCTCTGCTTTAGGACCCTACTGCCACATAGGAATGCTTGTGATAGGCCACATAATGCAAATTAAGGTTGTCCCCAGGCTCCCCAATCTTTATACTTTATACTCTGGAATAAAGTTGAGTGTTGTTGTTTGTTTTTTGCTCTTTTGGGGGGTCCACCACTCAGCTTCCAAATAAATCACACACAGAGGCTTATTTATTTATTATTATTATTATTATTATTATTATTATTATTATTTCTTTTTCTTTTTTATTATTAAGAAATTTTCTATTCATTTTACATTCCAACCACGGATCCCCCTATCATCCCTCCTCCTGCCCCCTAGCCTTACCCCACAACCCACCCCTTATTCCCACTTCCTCCAAGGCAAGGTCTCCCATGGAGAGTCAGCAGAGCCTGGTACATTAAGTTGAGGCAGGTCCAACCCCCCCCCTCCCCCCGCACCAAGGCTGCACAAGGTATCCCACCATAGGCAATGGGCTCCAAAAAGCCCACTCATGCACCAGGGACAGATCCCGATCCCACTGCCTGGGGGCCAGCTAACCAGCTTAAGCTAAACAACTGTCTTGCCTATCCAGAGGGCCTAGTCCAGTACCATGGGAGTTCCTCAGCTATTGGTCCACAGTTCATGAGTTTCCACTAGTTTGGTCTGGCCGTCTCTATATATTTCCCTGCGGAAGGCTTATTCTTAATTATAAATGCCTGGCCTTAGCTTGGCTTGTTGCTAGCCAGCTTTCCAAAGCTTTAAATTATCCTGTATATCTTTGGCCTCTGGGATTTTACCTTTCTCTATTTCTGTATACCTTTCTTTCTTACTCTGTTGGTAGTTGTGTAACTGGGTGGTTGGACCCTGATGTCCTCTTCCTTCTCACACTCCTAGATCTCCTTCTTTTAATTCTTTCTGCTTGCCAGTCCCAACTATCCTCTCTCTGGCCTCACCATTGACCATTCTGCTCTTTATTAGACCATCAGATGTTTTAGACAGTCACAGTAACACTGCTTCAGAGTTAAACAAATGCAACATAAACAACAGTAACACACCTTAAAATAATATCCCGGAACATTTTTGTAAACAAAAATGAAAATTTTAACTCTAACATAGTAAGACTGTATATAATAAAAACAATTATCAAGTAAAGATTACATTCACAGTGTACTGAATTCCAATTCATTTGTGACTGGTAATTTTATTTTGTTTTATTTTTATTATTAGGAAATTTTCTATTCATTTTACATACCAACCATGGTCTCCCTCTCCTCCTTCCTCCTGTCCCCTAGCCTTCCCCCACAACTCACCTCCTATTCCCACCTTCTCCAAGGCAAGATCTCCCATGGGGAGTCATCAGAGCCTGGTACATTCAGTTGAGACAGGTCCAAGCCTCTTCCACCTGCACCAAGGCTGCACAAGGTGTCCCACCATAGGCACTGGGCTCCAAAAAGCCCACTCATGCACCAGGGACAAATCCTGATCCCGCTGCCCGGAGGCCCCCTAAACAGTTCAAGCTAAACAACTATCTCACCTATATGGAGGGCCTAGTCCAGTCCCATGGGTGCTCCACGGCTATTGGTCCATAGTTCATGTGTTTTCACTAGTTTGGTTGGTTGTCTCTGTACATTTTCCCATCATGATCTTGATGTCCCTTGCTTATAGAATCCCTCCTCTCTCTAATCAATTGAACTCCCACAGCTCAGCCTCGTGCCTGGCCCATGGATCTCTGCATCTGCTTCCATCAGTTACTGGATGAAGGCTCTATGATGACAGTTAGGATGTTCACTAATCTAATTACTGGAATAAGCCAGTTCTGGCGCCCTCTCAACTATTGCCAGTAGTCTAAGGTGGGATCATCCTTGGGAAAATACTCCATAATCTATCCTATCTTAGTAAATCCCAAATTTTATACCTAATTTATTATCATATCTAAGGAAAACTGCAACTATAACTATCTAGTCTTCAACTCCATCAAGGACCCAGAAGGATATAATACTATTTGAGTAAACAAAGAGTGCACTGCAAATAACTTCCAAAAACTCTAGAAATGACAGAGATATCTGACTGCCTGGACAGTCACCCAAAGTTCCTCTGCAACATTGGGGCATCCATTTTCAGCCTATAGTTCCATAGTATCTGACAGACTTTTCAAGGAAGCAGGAAATCTGAAAGACTGTCCAATCTGTATTGGCAAAGTGTGTCAGTCACTTTCCTCTGTGTCCTGCAGAAGGTCTGGCAGTTTCTTTTGTGAAGCAGGATCCTGAAGGACCATCCTACCTTGTTTTGGCAACATTCAGTGGTCACTTTCCTATGGGTCCTGCATGTCCAGTTTATACAACATACTATCAATCAGTCCAGGCAAGAGCAGCTTCTTGCCCAAATGGCTAGCCTTGCCACATTGAAAGCAAACTGCATGCAGAGATTCTTTGATGACCATCATCTCTGAAGTAAATTGGTGCTGCCAGGAGCAGATGTGTGTCATTGTCATGAAAAGCTGTAAGTTAAGAAAGAATTTTAAATTCCATATTCTGTAGGTCTTTGAAAGATTTGAAGACCATCTATCTAAAATATATCTATATGATCTGAAAAGCATACCTAACATATCCACAAATCTGATGGTTATAAATGACTAACCAGTAATCTATGTTTCCTGATTATCCTATATAACTTATAATAATAGCTTTCAAAAACTATAACTTCACCCTACATTTCCAAATGAACTGCATAGGCACAATACCTCAAACAAAAATAGAAACATATGTACAATGTGTTATAACAAAAATAACCTTAAGTTTTTATCAATATACAAAAATCCTTTAAACAAGAGAAGAAACATATATTCAGTTTAACAGGAACAATTTGCATCATTATTCTATATCCCTCTAAATTATAACAGACATCCATAACCCACCAAATAACCAAAACTACCCACACACCCCAACTTTGGGGAATGTAGGCATAGTTTTCTCTAAACTAGTTCCTGCTGGCTGTGGGCAAAGGCATCTTTAGGGGTCCCTGAGAAAACTTTGAGATAATGACCAAGTCCTGAGAAGACCAGCAATAACCTTTGTTGATAGATATCACCTGTCAAGATTCTGAGGTCTTCCCTGATCAAACCTGATCCATATTATTCCTGAAGGAATCTACAGCCTCTGGTTTCCTGTGGGAACAAAACTCCAAAGCATTTTTTACCTCCATTTGACAAATATATATATATATATATATATATATATATATATATATATATATATATAGTTTTTTAAGCCTACACACATTGTAAAACACACTGGAACCTGTTTTGAGAATTTTTTTCATCTAGACTTCTTTTACTGTGTATCTTTTAGCCTTTTTTGACCACATGAGCAAACCTTTAAACTGATAACCCACACCTGGATCCTCTGTGTGGCTCTCTTGGCTGGCTCCACCCACTTCTCAGGTCATGAACGAGAAGCCTATAAAGCGTGTGGTCAGGTTGGAGGTTCATGACCAAGAACTGCATTCAACCTTCCTAGAGTTCTGTGGCAGGCATTTTTTACTTAGTTTTTTTGTTCCTACTTAATGTACTGGCTACTCAAGGGCTTGCCCTAATGCAAAAACTCTTAGAGGAGACATATTCTCTCTCTCTCTCTCTTTCTCAAGCTTTCTCAGATACTATGTAAATTTGAGTACCATCTTGGTATGCCAAAATAAGATTGACAATTTTATTTTACTGAGCATAACTTAACATACAATAGGGGTTTAGAGTGATGGCTCAGTGGTAAAGAATACTGGCTGTTCTTTCAGAGCACCCTGTCCCGTCCTTAGTACACATACGGCTGCTCACAAACCTCTGCAACTCCAGTCCCAAGAGATACTCCCTCTTCTGGCCTCAAACCATGTACTTGAAATGAGAGTGCCATTGCACTTAGAAACTTAGGGAACTGCAAGCAAGTGGTGCCCCCTCCCATACCCAGGAAAAAACACTCATACATACATTTAATAATAACTTTTTAAATTAAATATGTAATGGTAAATATTTATTCTAAATCCAATAATGTAAAACTAATTTGTGATTTATCATAGTAAAAAGCAGTCATTGTGATATTGATTCAGTTTACAGATATATCTCTGTGGATATAAATTTGTGAAGAAAAAAAAACAACTTTGAGAATCCTGCAGGACCATGCCATATATATTTGAGGCCAGTGTTTCAACAGGAGTATAAAAATTAGTAGGTTTCTGCCACTAACCTAGTACAATTTGTCGGGTGCTTTCTTTAGTATCTCTGAGCTTCTATGGCATTTTGAGGTACCAGTAGAGCAAGATCTGAAACTGTTTCACAACAAAGGGTTTACTTCTCTTTGGACATCATATGAAGAGCAATCAAAGCTAACAGAAGGAAACTATAGAAAAAGAAAACATGAACGTATGGCTGTATAAAAGCAATGGTGGAGAGAGAAGTCCTCTCCCCAAATGACTGAATGATTTTATGAACAGTTCTTTTTAGGACCTACAACCCATCTCTACAGGTGGTGTTCCCAAAATTCATATAATCTTCATATCTCATATCGCACAATGCTTTTTCACTACAGGAAGCAGCCAAATAATATAGATGGAATGAAGTTTCCCCCAGGAAAATAAAACTCGTGAGTGCTCCCTTAAGGAGGCGTGTATGAGTAGTGCAGGAGTCACTGGTGAGACTGAATTTCCAGGAGCATCAGGGTTGCAACCGAAGAATCAGTTTTGGGTAATGGTGGGAATGAACGGACAATGGAGAAAAATGTACAGCATCCTTAGAGAGAATAAAACCATGTACTTGAAATGAGAGTGCCATTGCACTTAGAAATAAATAACAGCCGATAAAAAGTCCATGTCTTTTCAAGCAGGTGAAGACTGTGGAGAACAGATATGTGGACCATTAGAGTTTAATGAGAAGCTATAGAAAAATAAACAGCCCTTGTCATTTGCTTACTATTAGACATTTAATTTAAGTGAAAAATTATCTTTTGGATAAAAATGTTTTCCAAGGACCAAAAGAAAAAAAGAAAAAAACCTCAGTGAGGCAGACCCTTGGAAAATTTTTCAATATTAAACACTGTGATTCAAAAGTTAGTAGATTACTTTTTTTTTTCAAGTGAAAGGACCTAAAGAGCTATAGAAGTTATTTCAAACTGTCTACAGGAAAAGCCACAAGATTAAAAGGCTATAAACTATTAGACACCTTATAACGGAAGAGGAGAAAAGAAGGACAGCCTGACTGATCCCAAGGAGAGATAACAAGACCAGAAAAGGATTCCCAGCAGGAAAGCAAAATTGGGGTCAGGAGTGGGGAGAGGCAGTAATAAGAGTGCCTGGGAAGTGGGGAGAGGAGGGAGCTAAATATGTGTGAAAAAAAAAAAATCTCCCTACTTTTGTCCATTCTTACCAAAGCCTAAGTTGATGTATCCAAGGAAGTTTTACACCTAATTAGACCTATATTTTAGCTTGATATATAACATCAACTCTAAGCTTTGCTTACAGCATATTCCCAAATGCTATCTTTTCAGTCAACTCAGAGAGTTGTATTTCTGAAGATTAGCTCGGCATTTTCCTTGGAGACACGTTTCCAGACAGCCTGTTTCTCATTAGCTGGAATAAACAGGAGTGTGTTTATAGCACAGCGCCAGACTTGAAAGAACCTTTCCCGGGGAAACTGTTCAGGGAATTAGCAGAGTTGGAACGTAAAGAGGAGAGTTTCAGTGCCCAGCTGTGACATAAGGCAGAGTCCAGCTTCGTTAACACAGACTTGACAAACCAAACTCCTCCTTGAGACACGGTTTTGTTTGGAGTGCAGTTTTGAGCAGTTCTAATATGTGAAAATCTATTAGCATCAAGCAGATAGATTAGTTACAGAGTTATAACTTTTGTTCCACAAATATTGACTATATACTTGCAGTGATAATAAGAATAAAAGATAGATAAGACATTTTTAGACAGTTGAAATTCTAGTGGTTAATTCAACTTATCCTAATACTTCACCCCATAGAAGTCACTCTTTAGTAGTAGAAAGTAGTTGAAGATATTTATAAATAATGTTAGCACAATATTTGCACATCTGACTATTATAAAATACAATTCAAATATATTAGCTAGAAAAAAATCAATAACCAAAAGCAAAGGAAATATTCAATCACATGTGTATAACCATATTGTATTATTTGATTTATCTTCTCTTTATGGGATAATTTTGCTGTCATAGTGACTTCAGCCTATCAAGACCATAAAGTAAAATGTAAGTGATGAAATTATATAGAATGTTCAGGTAAGTAGTTGGGAGTATAGTATCCAATTAGAAGCCAGCAGGACATTATTCACTAATACATCTAGATGCATTTGGGTTTATACGTAATAGCTTACCATTGTATTCCTATGATCACAACTGTAAGGACAGAACATTAGAAATGTGTATGGAACACTACGGGATAGTGTGTTGGCTAAAGCTCAAAGGCCCCCATGTTTGAAATGCAGCTTTTGAGTCTAGCCACTAGAGGATGACAAGATCCCACTGTCATTCTAGGGAAGAAGGTGTTCCTGGAGAATGCACAGGCATGCTCACTTTGTGAATGTTGTCAAGTGGAGTGCTTTGATCAGAAATTGGAGAAGGAGGGCTATGTGGATCTTTCACCAGGAGAAAGAAACCTTGAGGAAATTGTAGTATATAATAGCCAGTCTGGCAACCTTCACAAGGGCAGCTTAAATGGATTCAAATTTAGCAGATCATCATTTTCTGTGCACTTGACCAATTAAGTCATTGTTCTACAATAACATATTTAGTTTAGTTCTGCTTCATTAAATACCTCAAACTGATTAAAACAAACTACAAAACTTTGACCTCCATAGTTTTAAATAAAGACTTTTGGAAAGTAAATCTGCTTTCAAAAGTTGTTACAAGGAAAGTGTAATTGAGGAAAGAACTGAGGGGACCAAGGTTGTAGATGCCAAGATCTTTCTTCTAAGCAGAATTCTGCATAGAATATATATATATATAGATAGATAGATACATACACATATATATGTATATATAGAATTATATATAGAATATATCATGTATATCAATATATACATTGTATATATGTGTTGATATATATATGTATATAGAAATATTTAATTTTTATTGATTCTTTGTGTATTTCATATCATTCCTTCCAATCCCAATTGTCTCCCCATCCCCTGGCATCCACCCTCTGCCTTTTCAACACCCCCCCCCAACAAACAAAGTCATTTAAAAGAAAAAAAAAAACAAGAAACAAAACAAAACAAAATAAAAGCAGAGAGAGAGAGAGAGAGAGAGAGAGAGAGAGAGAGAGAGAGAGAGAGAGAGAGAAGAATTTTGTCATGGAAGCTGCAGTGTGACCTGTTTGTTGAGTCACACCGTTTAGTCCATTCATCTTTAGTCCGTTCATCTTTACTTGCAAATGTTCATTGCCATTGGTTTGGTCTGGCTCAGGCTTCTGCTATGCTACACCCCCAATAATGGGCTCTCACTGGGGCTCCTCTTGGATAGCCTGTTATTGTCCTGTGTTGGTGTTGGTGTCTAGTGTGCTGCCCAGGCAGGGTGCAAGGCCCACTCTCCTGTGTGCTGCAGCTGGTGAGGGGCAGGGCTAGTTCTCTCACGCTTGCGACCCCACGGCCAGCTCTCTTGCCTGCTGCAGATAGCAAGGGGCAAAAGGGGGAGGGCATCTTTCCCTCACCCATGCCACCCCATGAAGGTTGATCCCAGAGAGCTCCATGTGGTGAAAGGAGAGAGCCAACTCTCACAAGGCGTCCTCTCACTTCCACAAACACTCTATGGTGTGCTTGCATGGGTGCACACACACACACACACACACACACACACACACACACACTATAAATAAATGATAAATAAATAAATAAATAAATAAATAAATAAATATAATTTTAAGAATGCACACAACCTAAATGAGCACTTCAACAAAATGGTGTAATAAAGAATACCACTTCAGCATAATTATAGTGTAGTCAAAATATAGTACTGTCCACCAAACCATCATTTTCCATTAGTCCTTCTCTTAGGTTGAGAATTATTTTGGACTTTCTTACAGATTTTCTGGACTTGTCTATTTGAAATAGGTCCTGTAAACAAAATTATACGCTACTCAAATTATCTTTTGTCTTCTTTTTCATGTACCCCAAATAAAAGTTTTCAGTGTTCATCTATGTTATTGCTAAATATTTCTGTATCATTTAAGAAATTCCATTGCCATTTGTTGAGTATTTGGTTCGTTCTACCTATAAGTTATTATGAATTGAGCTTCACTGAATGTTCATATAAAGCATCTGTTTGAACACCTGTTTCCAGTTCTCTTGGATATATATCAAGGAGCAAAGTTGCTAGATTGAATAGTAACTCTATATTTGAGTTTTTAAAAAGCTGTCAAACTGTTTTCCACAGTGCTTGTCCTGGTTTATTTCATGCTCCCACCCACAATGGATGAGGGTGTCAACGTCTCCACATCTTCAGCAATGCCTTTATTTCCTGCCATTTGACTATAATCGTCTCGCTTGAGAAGTGGTAGCTAGTTAGAATTTTTCTCTCACTGCAAACATAACCATTTCATTTTCTTAAATATGTCCTTGGTTAGACAAAGGCTATTAATTCGATGCGGTCTAATTTGTTTGCTTTTCACTCTGGCTCTTTGTACCTTTGGTGTCATATTAGTGAAGCCTTTGCCCAACTCACACTAATCCAATTCCATAAAGATTCAGATTTTTTCTTTCCGTATTTTTGTTTTAAACTCTTAAATATATATTTTAATCAGTTTTGGCTAGGTTTTGCATATGATGTGAGGTGGGGGTCATAATTTATTCTTTGACACAAGATTCCCTATTGTCCCAGTACAATTTCTTAAGAACTCTATTTATATTTTCTTTTTCTTTTTCTTTTTTCTTTTTTTTGTTTTTCAAGACAGGGTTTCGCTGTGTAGTTTTGGTGCCTGTCCTGGTAGCACTGTAAGTATTATTACCTGTCAGGTTACTGTATATATGTGGGTGTCCTCTGTATTGTCAACTCTATTGTATTTATTGTTATATCTATCCTTAGGCTAGCTATTAATGTAGATTTATTATTCTTAAACTAGTGAGTATGAATTCTCCTGCCTTATTCTTTATAAATATCTCACTGGCTTTTAGAGTATTTTTGAATTTATCATGAATTTTAAGACCAATTTGTGTATTTTTTTTACTTAAACTTTATTGAAATTTTAATAGAGATTGACTTTAATCTTGGATCTGAAGGGGTTTGATCTTTTAATAACATTAAGCCATCAATCTATCAACACAAGGCTTCTATTGAGTCTTGTAAATTTCTCTCAACTGTTTTATAATTTGTGTCTAGAAAGCTGAAATACTTCTATACCCAAGCATTTTATTATTGGGGTACTATTGAAAATAATTGAAGATAGTACTTTCAATCTGTTAACTACTATCATATAGAAATGCATTAAAATGTGTATGATCAATCTGCATCATGCTATTTTGTTGAACTTGTACCTTTAGGGGTGTGTGTGTGTGTGTGTATGAGTGTGTGTGTGTGTTCTTCAGGCTATTCTGTATGTAAGAAGTGCAATTTAAATTCATTTCTCAGTTACACTGGTGAAAATTTTTAGCACTATAAGATGGCAAATGTGGACATTCTTGTTGGGTGTCTGCTCGTAGGGTAGATTTTTCAGCGTCAACACTAAATATTTTCTTTGTAAGCCTGTCATAGATCTGTTGCAGGACCCAGATACCCTTTTTCAAATTAAGGATATTTTCTCTCTTTTCAGTTTCCTGGGTATGCTTTTGTATAAGAGGTCAATAGATTTTTAGCTACTCTTTTGTGTGTGAATACGTGGGTGTCTACAGAGGTGAGTATGTATTTCTCTTTTGTTCAGGGATATTTTTCTTATGCCAAACAACATTTTATTCATGAAATAAATTTCACTTTTTCTTGATGTACATATAATTCTTTTGATATGCTGCTGGACTAAGTTTACTAATATTTTGTTGAGGAAATGTTGCCAATTATTTGTGTAGTATATAAGTCTTCCATTTTCCTTTCATCTTGTCTAATTTTGATATCTTTCCTGGGTTATCTTTTTCTCTTTTCTTGTTAAGTGTATGTAAAATTTTGTCAATTTTGTTGATCATTTTAAAAACTAATTCTTGTTTTGTTGATTTTTTTTCTGTCGTTTTTCTCTTCTCCATTTTGTGTCTTCACTATAATCGTCTTAAATTATCTTATTTCTGTTTGCATTGATTTTAGTTTATCCCTCCCTTTCTAATTTCACAAAACAGAAACAAATGAAATTCTTGACCTAAAGTCTTTATTCTTTTAAAATATAGTGGACTATAACTATGGCTTTTCAGTTGAGCATAACTACTATGGTTTGAGTATGGTGAATCTCCATCAAAATTCAGTTGATCCTTGGTTTCCCCAATGTTGAGAGGTAATGAGGTCTTTAGCAGGTATTTGATATCATGAAAAAAAATTGTCCTCATAAAGAGATTAATACAGTTTTCCATGGCTGGGCTGGTTATTGTGGGAGGTGGGGAGTTGCTATAAAGTATTGAACTTCATTGTGAAATACAATACACAGTAGAACAACAATAGTAATAGTAAAACGCTAAGTTTCTTGCACCATCTAGAGAATAACTATCCCACTCTCTATAACTCTAGCTTTTCTGTATACTTAAACCACTATTTGCTGTTGCTGTTAGTATTAGTTTTATATTTTTCTTCTAATGTATTCAGAGCAATCTGATCATAACTGGTACAGGGACAGCAACAGGAGGACATTTGTGTTGAATTAATAGAGAAGCACATGTAGGGGACAGAGAGCTCCAATGACTCTGTGGCACTTTGCTGTGTCAATCATTCTACCTATTTCCTCATTTTTACCTTAGCTTTAGCATCTCCCACAAAAGAAACAAATCATATTTAACAAAAGATAGTTATAGAAAACCATGAATATACATCTTTTATAGTGAATTAATTTCCTTAGGAGCTCAGAGACTTTTAATTGGGTGGGACTGTGTAGGAGAAATTTGGATGCTCTCTGTCTCCATTTGGAGAAGGCCTATAAGTCCTTGGGCTTTCTCAAGCAATTAATGTGTCCTTACTATGTGTAATTTGGCCCTCTAATTTTGGATAACTACTCATGCTACTAAAGTGACACATACTAAGCATCTAGGTAATTTATGTCAACAAAATGAATCATTAGGGTGGAATTGTCAGAAAGATCAACCATCAAGCATGTAATTAGATGGATAAAATACTTTGTTTCTCTCTCTCTCTCTCTGTCTGTCTCTGTCTGTCTGTCTCTGTCTCTGTCTCTGTCTCTGTCTCTGTCTCTCTCTCTCTCTCTCTCTCTCTCTCTTTCATTTTTTGGGTCACATTTCATATAACCCAGGCTGGAAATGAACTTACTATGTATCCAAGAATGACCTTGGATTCTGGACTCTACTTAACCTTTACCTCCAAGTGTTGGGGTTGTGTCTATGCATTGCTGCATCCATACAAGATAAGGGTTTCATTCTAGGTGAAATCAGCCTAGTCTCTGTGGAGAGGAGGAGACTGGAGAATGAAGAACAAGTCTATTGAATTCGCCAACTGTGCCTGTGTAATGGAGCCCTGACAAAATGATGGCACTGAGAATAAGTTGAGTTTCAGTGATTGTGGATATTGTGAGTACTACCACATATTAGGATAATAATATCTACAAATTCACAGAGTCCACAAGTTTTCAGACAATGGGAATTTTCACATTTGGGCCTCTCTTAGATCTTATCCTGTGAAATTTTCCATTTGGATGGTTCTGATTTCCTGTAGTCATAATAAAGCATAACCATCAGTATAGCACTTTCTTAAGTTTTGGTGAGTCAGTCTAGCAAATCAAATTTGAAGTAGCAATGGGAACTCCCAAATTGGAAGCCAGCTGGCAAGGGTGAGGGTGGTCTGGAGAACCCAAACTACAGCTGGTGCATGGGGTGAAAGTTTTCTTGCAGAAGAGTGTATCCTTGAATTGTGAAGTTTGATTCAGTTCCAGGTAGTTGGTGTCAGAAGTCATTGAGAGGGCACGGGAAATGTAATTGTTCCTCTCTTCAATCCTTCCATGACATCAACTGTGGGAGGCAGGGATTTTACACTGGGCTTGGATGCTAATTGCATCCTGTGGTTCAAACCGCCTAGCCATACCCACATGTTTATCTCTTCATCTCCTTGGCATCATGGACTGAAACTGAAATTGAGAACTGTAGTAAGTATCATAATTTTGAACTTTTGAGACTAAATAGGAAACACAGCAGTGGCTTAATTTGATTTGGGAATGTATTAGTTTTTTAATCAATGAAGAAAACTAACTTATTTTAAAGAACAAACATCTAAAATAACAATGTGAAAAATCTTGTGAAAGAGCTTAACTTCAGACAAAATTATTCATTTTAAAATGTTACTTTTAATTTGTCAACGCAATTCCTTACACTCAAGAGTGGAATCTTAAATTACTTTGGAACAACACGACTACAGAATAAAATTTATAAAGAAGTAAGCTTTTATTTTTGGAATAAATACATTTATGAATTACAAAGACTTCTCAGTTACTTTTGTGGATGCTTATTTTAATTATAATTTCTTTATACATTCATGCACTTTTTCCTGAGATACATTCCCATGAGAACATTCTATAACTCTCAGAAAAATCAATGATTTATACAGTAGCTTGAAACATATTTATTAAATGAAGTGCCCACTGAGTTTCCCAGGATATTTCTGTTCTATTTTGGGTATTCTCCCACTGGAAATTTTATTTGATTTTCAAGTATTTTCAAACATAATTATTATAAAATTCATTGGTCTGACAGAACCCTGGCAAATGTTAATATAGCTGTGTATTGACAAATTCCTTGTAGTTGGGAATTAGTGTTGAGAGACAGACCAGGTCCATGTCCCTAACCTCAGGAATTTGAGGATTCTTTTCAAATTTTATCTCATACCATGGGTCCTTGCCCTGATTAGAGGTTAGGGGTCCCTGATCTAACTAAGCTGCAGGAGGGGATGAGAAGCCTGAGCGGGTGAACTGTGTGTCAGGCCATAGCAGTTTCCATGGTAGCTGCTATAGAATTACGATGAGATACTACCTGCTATTATCCCAGACACAGACCTGGCCAATGGTAACCATGCAGTTTTATGGATTCTTACACACTTCTCACTATATGTCAGTAACATTTCTGGTGCTGTGATGAGACACCCTGACAGCACAACTTAAGGAAAATAGGGTTTATTTTGGTTCAAATTTATAGTCCAGCATAGTAGAAAAGCCAAGGCTGTAGGGGATTAAAGCAAGTGGTCATATTGAATTCTCAGCAATGAATGCTGGCTGGTGCTCAGCTCCACTTCTTTTCATATAGCCCAGAATACCAGTTTAGAAGAATGTGTCACCCCCTATAGACAGGTCTTTTCCCTCAATTAATCTAACAAGATAATGCTCCACAGACATTCCCAAAGGACCCTCTACCAGGTGACTCTACACTTCACGGAGTTGACAGCTGAGATTAACTATCACACTTGTTTTTACGTAGTGTCACTTTGAATCTTATCCTATAACCTAAATGTCTCACTGATCTGTTCATATAGCACATATTGCTGACCCAGAACACTCTGCCCCACATTCAGAGCTCAGGCCAACTGCTGTGGGATGTTCTGTATGCTGTGAATGTATTGCTCTGATTGGTTGATAAATAAAATGCTGATTGGCCAGTAGCTAGGTAGGAAGTATAGGCAGAATAAACAGACAAGGAGAATTCTGGGAAGTGGAAGGCTGAGTCAGTAGACACCAGCCCACAGTCCAAGGAGCAGCATGTAACAGCACACAGGTAAAGCCACAGAACACATGACAACATACAGATTAACAGAAATGGACTGAGTTTAAATGTAAGAGCTAGCACGTGGTAGGCCTGAGCTAATGACCAAGCAGTTTTAATTAATATAAGCTTCTGAGTGATTATTTTATAAGCGGCTGCAGGGTTCATGGGGCTGGGCAGGACCAGAAAAAACTTTCAGCTAGAGACAACCCATTCTAAACACTAATTTGATCACAACCACTGGAAGTAATGAAGAATTAAATCTAAGTGGAATAATTGATATGAAAATCTACTCCTGGCATAATTTGTAGATGTAATAATTTCTTATTTAACACTTACAGAGCTCATTGTCCCAGGCACTACATTAAACATTCTACAATATTAATACAAAACAATCAAATTTAGTTCTATGACAATAATTTAGGTAGAAAACAATTGAAGTGCAAAAAAAAAACAGTTGAGTAACACATCCTTCCTTTGTCTAAGACAACTGAGAGTCAAAATTTAACATCCAGCAGCTGACCCCAGATTATTTAATTAGTTTGTTCTGTCCTATAATCACCCCATATCTTAATGTTCGATGGTCCCACTTTCTAAACAATTCCATCTGTATGAAACTGAGTTCTCATTCAGCTTTGGGGGTGTTTAATCCAAGCCACTGACCCTTGAAAGGGGATTTAATAGTCTTTTAAGTCAGTTGCTGATTCTATTTTTGTCATTAAACTTTGCGAAGGCATTCATCAACAGGTGGATCAACACGTTCTCGTAATTCCAGTACTTGGGAGGTTGTGGTAAGAGGTGCAAGACTTGAATGAGCTAAACAATGAGGTCCATCTCAGAACAAAGAGACAAACAACAAGATAATCTCTATCTTTAGAGTTCACACGGAAAATGCTGCTAATTCACATTGTATAGAAAAATGCACAACTCTGAAGGAAGAACAATGGCCTTTCCTTTGCTCAATGAAGCATAAACTCTGTGTTATCTTGATGACTTTAAGGATGTCTGGTAGAACAGCCTTACCACTGGGAACCATGGCCAGTGACCTAGGATCTAGAAACCCACCAGTCAGTAATGAGATTTATATCTCACAAAACCAATGAACAAAATTGAGCCAAGACTCAATTGTCCTGGGATATAGCTAATGACATTAAATATTAAGACAACACAGTGTTTCTCATTATTATTCCAGATATATTCTTTTTCTCATATTTCCACTTACTGTTGCTGTGTTTTGATAGCACCTGTAAATAAATTATGGTGAATTTGCCACTAAAGTGTCCTTCCTTATGACTGTTAATACCACGTGGAAGAAAAGCCATTAGCTTTACAGTATTCCCCTTTTCTGAACAGCTAAGGCAATTATTGTGAGATAGGTATATTGTGGACCATTGTATTTTACCATTAAAGAGTCACTTTACACTATCATATCCCTTTTTAAAGAAACTCTCAAGCAAAACACAGAGGATAAAAGAGAGTTAAAGGTCTAAACGCAAGATTAGCCTGCCTTACTTGATCTTGGCTAAACAGAATTGAGCAGAGCATTCCATTTTTCTTTTTCCCTTGCAATCTCCAAGAACAAAGGCAAGAGGGATTTGATTCTTTCCCTGCTTCCATTGTACTGCTACCCATGTGGGAAGTGACCTAGCCCAAGTGTGACTAACACAGATTGATCATGGCTCAGTAGAGAATGCCCTAGATTCCTTCCTAGAGCTACTGGATGACACAGATGCTTGTAACCAGCTGCAGGTAACATTTTATACTTTTCCTCTGGGAACAGAGAAGTAAAATAGAGCAGCCATTTCAAAGGCAGGAATATCACTCCTGTATTTGGCTGCTTAGGTGTATTGCACACAATGGGTCCTGAGGGCAGACATATGGTCTTTTTTGCTAAAAGGACAATTAAGGGACAATGTTAAAATTATATATGCATGGGAAGTACAGTGATTTTGTTTAAAGATGAGACACAATTGACTCTGTAAAAGAGTCATTTTTATCAAGATAAGACTATCTTATTTTAGAATATTTACTAAATAAATAAGCAAAAGTCTAAGTAATTTTTTCCTATTTCTTATGTTTTAACTTTGCAGCCTATTTTTTTTGTAGTAATGGTGGATTAAGCTTAGGACCTTGCATGTTATAGACAAGTGTTCTACCTATAATCTACATCCCCAGTCCTCAATGTAAAATTTAATATCCAATCTTTTTAATAGAAAAACATGCTTGTTTATGGAATGTGATATATATATGTGTGTGTGGTGTGTGAGTGTGTGTGTGTGTATAAACTAGTTTCTAAGCACATTATGAAAAAATTAATCAGTTATATGTTAAGTAATATTGATAGCTGGCCTAGCTTTCAGAAATTTTTATATCAGAAATTTTTCTAATTACAGATGTATTTATTTTTAAACTTGATACAATTATTTTATTAAATTGTATTTCTCAGTTCAAGTACTCAGATGAATTTAATTTCTTCAGGTAAGTGAGAAAGTATATCTAGCTAATTCTTCAGCATGTTCTGTGGAGGTAAGCATGTTTTTCATTTTAGAGTAATCTGTAATAAACAGAAAGATCCTATACAATGATGGATCCTCTATGGAAACACATGCACAGCCCCATGTGCTGCTCCATCCACTTAAGAAACCAAAATAATACATTTCTTTGGTTTTGATTCTATGTATGTATTCGGTTTTGTTTTGACAAAGGCTCTCATGTAGCCCAGGATAGACTTGCTATGTAGCTGAGGATGATCTTGAATTGCTGACTCTTTCCTCTGCCTCCCAAGTGTTGGTATAACAGTGTGTACCACCACATTAGTGTGTCGCTCAGATACTCTCATTTACCTAGCGGTATTAAACACAGAGTGTGGATTTTATTGTTTTTGTATTAGAGGCATCATCACCATTAAAGAGTTCCATCTTGCTGGTGGACAATACCAATACTGCTGAGAGATTTTATTTGGTTACTCTTGAGCAAGTGTCACTAAGCTGATTTACATTTAGATGATCAGTGGGAAGTCTAGAACTATGGACACTACAAAAAGCACCAGGGAACTATCTTGAAGACAGGACTGTTAACAAATGCTGAGCCGGATGGCAGTGGTGCATGCCTTTAATCCCAGAACTCAGGAGGCAGAGTCAGGTGGATCTCTGTGAGTTCCAGGTCAGCCTGATCTACAGAGCGAGATCCAGGACAGGCACCAAAACTACACAGGGAAACCCTGTCTCGAAAAACAAACAAACAAACAAGTGCTATGAGTAGCACAATACTTATTGCACAGACCTCAAAGAGGCTCATGTGATCAAGAATCACCACCACATGGGAAGAGAGTATATCTGATGCCTGTTCAGTTCTGTGCAACCTGTCACTACCAATCTAGCAAGAGCTTTTAAAGGAAACTCTGAGAAGAGATTTCCACAGTTACAGTCAGAAATGCTTTCTCCATAGTTTTAGACCCCCAAGCTATCACTTTTACAACATGGGTACAAAGCACAAGTTAGGTCTTAAAATTGGGCAAGCAGATCAGGGATTAAACAGAGGTGTTTGACTTCCATATTGAGTCCTTCTCCACAGCAAGCTGGTCCCTGGCATTGTGTCCGGCTGCTAGTGTCAATTCCTTCTTTTGCAGGATGACACAACCCCTGCCATGAGAAACTTGTAACCTTTGTTGCCTACTAATCTCTGTTGGTATTTCCTCAAAAGAGGAAACGGGATCCTGATTACTTCTTTCACAGGCAGGTTTTTTTTTGTTCTTTGTAAAATTTCCCAGCACTTTCATGGCACATCTTGAGTTTTTCTGTATCCTATGAAGGTGCAGGAGTCAGGCCGTCAACATCCTTTGTTAACTGCTAAATTTTGCTCCTTTGCACTAACTGATAAGAGTTACCAAAACAATAAGTTTTCAGTTAGGAGATTTTAACATTCAAGATGAAATACTTGGTGGAAAATACTCTTATTCAGAAAGTCTGTGCTGTTTACACATCAATTTTTTTCAAGAACTTTATATGAGAAAAGAAATTTTTCTTTAAATAAATCTTTCATTTATGTATTTTTCATTTTCTTAGATGTAATGGAAACTGTTAGCCAAGAGGAATTTACTACATTGAGAAAATTAGTCCAAATTTTCAATACAATATAAATGTTGAAAAATTCAGCCTTTATAATCTTACATCAAATGTATCTTCTTTACTTTTAGCTGCATCTTTCATTCTTCATTTTTTTGTTTCTCTTTTTTTGTTTGTGGAAAATGAGTTCTTCTAAATTCAATGTCTGTTTTTCACAATCGTTGAAGCCATGTTTATAGTTCAGTCAGCAAGACAAAAGTCAACTCTTTCAGGAAAAAGAGCTTGGAAGATTGTGCTGACAGATATAATCACACTAACTTTTTTATAAATCTATGACTTTCCTTCTCTCCAGAAATTTAGAACAGCTGTTTATGAAAGTATTTTGAAAGAATAGCAGAATTTGAAAAAAATCTCACATTATAAGAAGAGAAAATAATTTGTTTACCAAGAAAGAGAACTGAGAACTGAAAAATAAGCAAGTTTACTATCACAGAAATAGGGCTCACAGTTCTTAATAGAAAAGCTGAAGGCGGAGTCAAGATTGCTCTGGCATCTGTACATCAGGGTAAAGAATATGCAGCTCTCTCTAATTCTCAGCCATTCACTCAGCAGCCATATTTTTTCTCTTCTAAACCACAGAGTATATAATTCATAAAATATTCATTATTATTCAGAAAAATAGGCACATGCACCCTGCACTCAACTTATCAAATGTAGCACCTTTCATTGGTCTAGGGTCCTATCTCTGACTTCTGTGGGAAGTATTTCCAAAATTTTTTTTTCTCCATAATAATGCATGGGGAAAATTCTAGTACAGGCAGAGAAGAGCTGAGAATATGTTACAAGCATCATTGTTATCTTAATAGTCTTCAAAGGAGGAAAAGTAGTGAAAGGCAAGTCATTTGCAGTATAGACCCAGCATTGCCAAGACTGATGCTAATCTAAATGCCAGATGTTAAAGTGAACCATAATGAGCAGAAAGAACAAAGAAAGAATTCAAGAGCAATTTCTGCAGAAGAATGACTAGATTTTAATGACTAATTAAACACATGCTATGGGGATGGACTAAAGGCTCCGTGGTTAACGGGGCATACTGCTCTTGCAGATGGAACCAGTGTTGGATTCCCAGCACTCACGTCAGGTGGTTCACCACTAGCTATAACTTCAGTTCCAGGGCATGGGATGCTTTCTTCTGTCCTCCATAGGCACTGCACTCACGTGACTATAGCCATACTAACACACACATACACATAAACTCACAGTTTGTAAAAAAATTAAATTAAATAATAACTATGGACAAATGAAGGGATAGCATTGTTAGAAGAGGACCCCGATTTTGTATTTGCTGAGTGTGATAATACAGAAATTAATGTCATTCAAGAGAATGGGAAAGGCAATAACAGCTAGAGAAAACAAATGAGGATAAGAAATGTGTGAGCTAAAGAGAAAGGAAATGACTGGAGATGTCGGTATTGGGGCAGATACTATACCTTATCTAACATCATGGAAGTCGGTGAAACCCCTTGGGGGATGTGTACATAGGCACATGTGAATGTTGAAGTTTGAAACTAGCTGGCCCTATTCCTATCATGCGGAATATCTTTGAAGTAGAACAGGTGAAGCACAAGAACATTTCTGGAGAAACCAAAGAGAACGCTACACGGCATCCCTTCTACAGGAGTGGCCCCGTGCCAGAGGCAATTTTAGTTCTGTGTGGCTCTGGTGCATCTTCAGGCCTACCTCTACAAACCTTAACCATCTGTTTTCAGTAAATAGATAAGGTTGGAAAAATTAAAGTGTCTTAAAAGAGATCCTAATTTGCTTCAAGATTGCTGTGATGAAACACTAACTAACACAGTCTAATGCAGAGTGGTCAGCCTTGAAACCATGTACACAGCAACAACAAAGCATGGGCTGGCTCAGCAGGCTGTGTTTGTATATTGTGTATACCAGGTAAAAACATATTTGTGCATGCACATACATTTCTGTTTGTAACAATAATAATCAAAGAAAAAGAGGCCATATTGGGTGGTGGTGGTGGTACATGCCTTTAATTCCAGTTCTCAGAAGGCAGAGGCAGGCAGATTTCTGTGAGTTCGAGGCAAGCAAGTTCTACAAAGCAAGTTTCAAGACAGTCAGAACTATTACACAGAGAAACCCTGTCTCAAAAAACCAAGGAAGGAAAGAAAAAGAGGTCATCAATTTGAGAGAACTGGGTGAGAGACATGGGAAATATTAGAGGGAGGTTAGCTGGGATATAATTCTATCTCAATAACATATTAAAACAACAACTTGGGAATGAAAGATTTTGCTTGGCTTACAGGTTACAGCCCATCATCTAGGGAAGCCAAGACGTGAACTCAAGATAAGAACTTGAGGCAGAAACTGAGGACAAACTGGATTACTGGCTTGGTTTTCATGGCTTGCACAGCTTGCTCTTTTATTCAACCCAGGATCACCTATCCACAGTGGGCTAGGCCCTCCCACATCAATCATTAAGCAAGAAAATGTCTCACATGTCCAGGGGACAAAATGACAGGGGCAATTGCTCTGATGAGGTTCCCTCTTCCCAAATTACTCTACTTTGTGTCAAGTTGACAAAAATTAACCAACAGACCTGAAGAAGACTTAGTTTCAATTTGGCCAAAGAACAGAGGTCTAAGTGGGCCCTTTCTATCTCTCTCTTTCTCTTTCTGTCTTTTTCTTTCTTTCTTTCTTTCTTTCTTTCTTTCTTTCTTTCTTTCTTTCTTTCTTTCTTTCTTTCTTTCTCTTCCTTCCTTCCTTCCTTCCTTCTTTTTTTTTTTTTGAAATAAGAAACTATATTCTGAGTGAACCACTGGAGATATAATTTACAGGTGAATATGAAGTCCATGGTATATTTCTAACAGAGAAGGGCTGAAAGCAGAGGCAAAATTCATTTGATTGGAGTAGATCAAAGTACTAAGACTCAAGGAGTGAATTGCTGATCTACTTAAACACTGGAATCAGGGACCTAATTCAGAATTGCAATGAAAGATACAGTGGCTATAAAAAGCTATCGGGTAATGGGGAATTCATTAAGAAGCCACATCTATCAGTCAGGAGAAAAAGAACCATGGGTGGATAGTGTGAAGGGCACTTCTTAGGCAGAAAAATTGTCTAGAACTGTATTGTCTATGGTAGACATTTGGTTGTAATGACTATCAAATACTTGAAATGTGGTGAATCTGAATCGAAATATTCTATAACAGTACAATATAGTAGATATCAAAGAATTAGCATAATACAAATGATTATAAAATATATTTAGCTAATAATCTTATCTTTATTTTGGGTTAAAGTGGAAATACTTTCAGATATATTGGGATACTTAATACATACATATATATATATAATTATAATTATTTTCATGGATTTCTTTTGTTTTTCATTGATAGCTATGATGATATTTAAAATTTAAAACTGCCTCATAACCTGCAGTTGTGGTTTGTATTTCTGTGAACAAGGTGGTCAAAAAATTGAATGATATCAGTTAGTCTTTTTTTTTCTTCCTTTCATACAGTGAAGAAAAAAGCCAAGGCTCTAAACTTTCATGGTTTTGAAAGAGAGCCTTACAATTTAAAAATAAAAATAATATTCTTTACAGTAAATGATTACAGGCTGGCATAAAATATTTGGAATAAATTAACCCCATGTCTTCCCAGATTCTGGATTTGGAATGGAGTGAAATCACAACATTTTTTTACTTAAACAATAACTTACATTATTCTGCTAACCTCAGTTCTAACCCCCAACCTCCTGAAACAATTTCTTATACCTTGCCCAAACCAGAAGTTAGCCTTAGGTGCTTAAAGACTCAAATGTACAACGTAAAACCATAAAATCCCTAGAGAAATAAAAACAGGGTAAAAGTTGCTTGATATACACCTTGGCAATGATTATTCAGATATGGCACACAAACACAGGCAACAGGAAAAAAAACAGACAAAGGTAAATGCATTGACCTAAAATCTTAGGCACATCAAACTCTTAATTTAGTTTAAGAAATATTAAACAATATAGGCCAAAATAACAAAAGCAAAAGTTAAAAGCAAAGCATAGGAAAACTTCACAAAATAAGGATACATTTAAAGTGTAATTGATAAAAAGGTTTATTTTGCTAGTTTTTTGAGATAGAGTCTCACAAAGTTAAGCTAGCTTCAAGTCCAGGTCTTGAATTTCTGATCCACCTGCTGCCGTCTTTAAGTGCTGGGCTTACAAGCATAAGTCACCACACCTGCTTTAAAAAGTGCCGCATGTAATCGATGTGCTTGAAAAGAGAGCTGGTAAAGCACTGGCTGAAAATGAAGACCCCCATGAAGCTCTTGTTTTCTACAGAGAGCAGTGCAAGATGAAATTTATATTGGACATTAGATGGTCAGTTTAGACCAGTGGTTCTCAACCTTGCTGATGTTGCAACCCTTTAATACAGTTCCTTATGTTGTGGTGACCCCCAAGCATAAAATTATGTTTATTGCTACTTCATGACAGTGATTTTACTACTGTTATGAATCATAATGTAAATAACTGATATGCAGGAAGGTCTTTGGAGATACTTTGAAAGGTTCATTCAACTCCCTGAAGGGAATCACGACCCACATTTTGAGAGCCCCTATATATATATATATATATATATATATATATATACACACACACACACACATATATATATAAATACTTCTTTTCTGAACACTGGTATTTAAAGCTTGGGGTTGCTTCTGAGACAAAATACTTGTAAATTTTAATTCTAGAATGACATTAATATAGACATTCTAAGAATCTGTACATACTACATCTATCTTTTTCTATATGGTTTGATGTTTATCATAGCTGAATGATTTAGCATGTCATCACATTGGAAAAAGAACAGAGAAAGTTTATGTTAAAAACACAAATGCAAAGTTATAAAATTCATGAATAATTTAAAAAGATTAATATCTAAGGGAATTTTCTTAACCAACTTATCTTTTACATAAATTAGTCTAATAAAAAGTCAGAATTTTTAATGCCTTCTTGGACATGACCATCATTTCGAAATAGTATAATATTATGAATTTCCCTGAAAATAAATATTATTTTTTACTAAACAGTGGATTGCCATAAGAATATAAGATAACTTGAATTATTCATGCATATTGTCAACTATAAATGACCTGTCCATCATAGATAGGAAGTAATATTATCTACGAGGTTTTATCTATGATATTGTCTACAATGTTCTTTCTGTAAAAGAGGTACTTCCTATTATTTCTTTCACAGTTTATCTGCATCCAAAAACACAACAACTATTTATAAATTATTCTAGTTTTTAATTATAATTTATATGTATGCTATTTTGCTATAATAAAATTTCCATTAGAACTTTGTTTATTATAGTACCCCCCAAATAACCATTTTTTAAAGAATTAAATGTATTCTGTCATGAATTTACAGTTGTATACATTGGGGAAGAATTGGGGAAGAGTTGAGGAAAGAGATAAATATATTCAAACCATGTATAAAACTCAAAGAACTGATAAAAAATGAAAATAATAGGAAGACATAAATGAGGAATAGAGAGAAAAAGTTCCATTAGCATTTGGGGATAATGAAACTTGGCAGGGTAGTTTTTGAGAAGAAAACAAAGCCAACACAAAACAACGACAAAGACCTGGGTTAGAACAGAATGTTTTGTTGTTTTCTTATGTATCCTGATGCTGTTCAGAATTAGACTGCTCTCAGGTTCAAACATTTCTTCTGATTCCCTGTTTTCTATCTCCTATATAATGTGTTATGAAAACATGACAATCTTTAGAAATGAACATAAGAATTTTCAAGGGTGTAAATTCAAATTTTGGCATTTTTTGCCCCATCTCCTCATGCATAAATAAGGAGCAACAATTACCACCCCCACCATCAGACAGTTGAGATGAACTAAGGTGATACATGTCAAAATTCTATCTCATACAGATTCAATAACTTAAAGCTATTCATTAGCATATTAGTTTAATGTAAGTTAAAACTTACATAATCAATCTACAATCTTGCCACTTGTCTCCTAGGTCGCATTAGGATAATTTTATTCTGTTTCTTTACTTTTAATATTTTGTTTTGTTTTTTTTCCATCTCTTAACATGCCTCTAATTTTGAACCTTATCATGCTAAAATTCAACCTCCAGGGTATATGGGTTACTCTTCTCATTGTTGAGCCCAAATGTACCTGACATATATGTCACTTAAAGGAAGCAGGGCCATTTTTCAGCTCAGAGTGAGAGGAGATACCACTCCATTGGTGGTCACCTTGCACCTAATGTCAGGAAGCGGAGAGAGAGAGAAATGATGTTGCTGGCTATGTGCTCTCTTTTTTCTGGACTGGGACTCCAGTCTAATAAAAGATGCCCCGCCTTCAGCTTTCTTCCCACCTCAGTTAGCCAATCCAGAAGATTTCTAAGAGAAATCTCCTACATAATTCGTAGGTGATTTTATATCCTGTCAAGCAACAGTATTAGCCATCACACACACACACACACACACACACACACACACACACACACACACACACACCACATATTCTTTAATTGCCCCTTTGATGTTGAAACTAAATTGACTCTCAATCCTAAGTGTCTTTTCATTTTTGGCTATTTCTAACATCATCCTTTTACCCCAAAATGTCATCTTATATTCGCCTACTTACATCTCTGTATTTTTACCCAGATCCAACATATTCAATTCCTTCCTTGCGTCTTCTCTCACTACCTCCATCATTTCAATATGTTTCTCTAGAATGCATAGAAGATTCTTTTCCCATGTCTTGCTTTTCCAACTTCCTGCTGCCTCTCCAAAGCTTCTTTATTGGTCTCTGTGATTATTTCCTTCTTGATTTTCTTTCATCTTGGTTAATTCCTGCAGAATCACTAGCTTTTAGTAAGTCATTGATCATTTAGTAATTTTTATACAGGTTAACAGTAATGAGTTTTTTATATGACAAAAATTTTACATACATTATTTTCTCAAAAGTTTATTAATAAAAAATATGTACTATTTATAAAAGAAGATTCTGAGATGTAAGAATGCAAAAATATCACCCTCTATTCTACCTTCAAGAAATAAACTACCAATAATTTTGTTTTGTTTTTTATATAGTAAGTTGTTCAATTTAGGTGTATGGAGTTTATTTGTGTCATTTGGCCACAAGAAAACTTTTAAATAATAAACAAATGTTGGTTTCAAATGGCTTGTTCACTTTTAATTGTGTGTATTTGTGTGCTATATGTACATGTGTGCAAGTATGTATTCATGTACATGCATACATACACAAGCACATAGATAGCTAGAGATCAATGTCAGGTATATCTCTTTAATACTTTGCATCTTTTATTGGGAACAGGCTCTCTCAGGTTTCTGTGTTAGCTAAGTCAGCTGACCAGGGCACTCTTAGGGTCTACCTGTTTCTACCCCATAGCACTGGAGTAATAATGCATGCACTGCCGCCTCCATCATTTGTGTGGGAGCTGGGGATCCAAACTTGAGTTCTCATGCTTGGGCAGCAAGCAATTTATCCATTAAGCTATCTCCCCAGCCTCACCTCTAATTACATTTAATAAATTACTATGCTGCACTCTGTGAGGATGATATTGATGAGTAAAATCCAACCTCTGTACAATCACCTATTTCATGTTAATCACGAAGATGAAGAGGATCGACATAAATATTTTGATCAGATTTTCAATTGTGGAATGGGGAGTGGAGGGAAAGGAACAAACCATAGAGTCACTGTTCAAACATTTGCAAAGCGCTATGCTTTGGATAGGTCTTAAGGATGTCCTTCAAGGCTTCTTGCACTGAAATTCCATTCCTACTCTGAGTTCTTTTAAGAGTGGAAATTTAATCTACATTGTTTATTGAAAAGGCCTTTGGGAGGTGATTAAGCCTGGGTAAGGGCATTCAGGTGGAGCCTCCATGATTAATCGATCCTTAGCCTAAAGGTTTAATAAATAAATAATAAAACGGCAGAGATACACAAAACAAACATGTATATTACTTGCCTCTGGCTGTACCCTGTATAATATCAGGCTGGGACTGTGTCAGCATGAAGGTCATCACCAGCTGTGCTTCTCAACCTTGGATCTCCAGAGTGAGGAGCCAAAATTAACATCTTGTCTTAAAAAAATAATCCAATCTGTAGTTTGTGTCATTGACAGCACCCCCAATACCCTGAAAAATATCCTTAATGGCGTGTTGGCGTGTAGTATCTATTAATTCATAATTATTATTAACACTTCACAAAAAGTTTACTGGGAGACTATTAAATCCTAAGTAATTTTTGAGATGTTTACCAGGATTAGCTAATGTATTATTTGCATGACTCACATGTGGCACATAGGGGTTCGCCAAAGGTCACACAGGAGAGAGCTGAGAGACAGTCAGTTACCACCGTAGTAAGCTGCCTTTGTAAAGTTTGGAAATGTGAGGCAGGCAGGTCTCAAATTCAAACCATCTGTTTCTTGTTCCCCTTTCTCCATGAAAGTTTGTTTACAGATGTTATCTCTGACAGAGGGTCCTTGAGCTGCTTTCACTGGAGCCAGAAACTTTCTTTATAGGGGTTTTGATTTTTGCTTACCTGTCCTGTATGTCCTCTTGTTGAGAGAGAGAGAGAGACAGAGACAGAGGCAGAGACAGAGACAGAGACAGACAGAGACAGAGAGAGAGACAGAGAGACAGAGACAGACAGAGACAGAGAGACAGAGACAGGGAGACAGAGACACACAGAGAGACAGTGATAATGATTTAAAACAGTTATCAGTAAAGCTGACTATTTTACTACTGGAATGAGTGTTTTACTATAGGAACTGGCTGGTAGCACTTGCAGAAAAAAACTTGCACAAATCAGAGTTTGGATGTGTATGCTGGTCAGATCATGCACAGGTCTCTCAGTGTTTGAGTCAAGCAATGACTAAAATTACAGAAAACAGTGCTAAAGACAGAGACATAGAACTTTGGCTGGCTGAAAAATGTAAATCACTGACTAACTCCCCAGAACCTTTGAGTCTATAGCGATAACATATCTTAAGGGAGAAAGGAGAGCATGGGCGAGGAAAGGAGGAAGAGAAGAATGAGGAAAGAATGCCCACATTCCAGAATGGCCAACGGGCCGCAGTCTTTTGGGTACTAGTCCTTTGAGTGTTGTATGGAAGGATCCCGGTCAAGCAGGGTCCCTCTAGAAACAACATTGTGGTAGAGGCCTTCTGAAGACTGTTTGCTTCTGGAGAACTGTCAAGAATTCCAAACTTTAAATCTCCTCCTACGACCACAATCCTGTTGCCAGTAGGTAAAATCCTACCTCTTTATAGCCGGGAAATCTTAGTCCCAGTGTTTATAGGCTGGAGTTTTACTACAGTTCTAGTCAAAATTTCCTTCTCCTTCTTTCCAATGTGGCCAGTGCTGTTCCAGGGACTTTTCTATGCACTCTTTTTCTCAAGGACAAAGACTTTTTAATAAACGTCTTTGGAGGCAACTTGAGAAAATACAGAGGAAATGAAACTCATAACTGTTGATAAGAGGAACTGTACATGAGTATCTTGTAGTGCTCTGTCATAGCTATGCAAAGTAAGAAAGACACTGCCCCCTCCATTATAATATTAATGGCTGTACAAGAAGAGGAAGAGAGACTTGAGTCAGGCAGCTTTTTCTATCTATTCATGTGTTGTTCTCTGCCCTTTATGGTCTTGAAGAAGTACCTTAAAAAATGGGTGTACCATGCTCCTGGACTTTCCAACCTCCAAAACCATAAGATAAATAAAACACTTTTCTTTATAAATTAACCAATCTGTGGTCTTCAGTTACAGCAATAGAAAATAAACTAAGACAGATCTCCAAATTTGAGGGGGAGAGTATATTTCGTTTCAGAGAGACCATGGTTTGGTCTTGTGGTTAGAGTAAGTGAGTCATGATCTGAGGGATGTTGCTGTTGTTGCTATGTGTTGTGCTCATGGATATGTGAATGTGTGTGTGTGTGTGTGTGTGTGTGTGTGTGTGTGTGTGTGTGTGTGTAGGCCCAAAGTTGACATTAGGTCTTTTCCTTTATTGTTCTCTGCTTAATTTATTGAGGTAGAGTTTCTCATTGAACCTGGAGCTTGCCAATTACAGTGAGTAAAGGTAGCTAGCTCACACAAGAATCACCTGTCTTTGCCATTCAAGTGGAGAAAATACATGTGACCACCATATCTACCCATCATTTCTGTGAGTTCTTGGCATCCTAACTCTGATCCTCACATTTGTTTAAAAAAACAAGTGCTTTATCCATTGAACCATTTCCTCAGCCCCCGATTTTAGTTTTAATGTAATAATTTCTATACTTTTGCAGAGGATTGGGGGGGGGCAATAACATATTGGAGTTGCTAAGGTCTCAAACAACTGAGTCAATGTTGGGGACACAGGCTGGAAATCTCCATGTCAAGAGTTCAAAATCAGGGAAGCTTTAATCTTTTTTTTTTTGTCAGAATCACAATACTCTAGCAAACAAAAACTTTCATTCTACTTTGGTAACATGGCCTATAGATTTAAAATTTTCTGCAAAGACTCTCTAAGTGAAGCTTATGGCAAGTGTACAAAATTCTCTGACATATAGGCTCCTGGTTCATGATTTACCTTTGTAGTTTACCACAAGCCGACTAATGCAGATGGGGCATGCCGTAGCAGACGTTCCCATAAACCGTATTAAAACGTCCCGCCATGGGGAGTCAGCAGAGCCTGGCACACTGAGGTGGGGATGTGGGGTGGCTAGGGAGGGAGGGCAGGAGGGTGGGTTGGAGGGAGGAAGGGGGAACCTGTGGGTGGTATGTAGAGTGAGTAGAAAATTTCTTAATAAAGAAAAAAAGGGCAAAGCAAAGTTATAATGATTTGTTTCAGGGGGCCAGTGGAATGGCTCAGCAGGTGCTTGCTAAGTAAGCCTGAGACCTAAGTTCCGGTCCTCAGAACTGACAGTGGGAGGGGAGAACCAACTCCACAAAGTTGTCTTCTAATCACCACACACATGATGTGGCCTGTGTGCCTTCCCCACAGTGTTAATAAGTGAATTTTTTAATAATACATTTTAATGATTTAAAAAAAAAAACAACGCCACTGTTGGTTGAAGTAGAGAGATTATTTTGTTCTCTTTTGGTGGATCGTGTTGTCTAAAATGTTTTTGCAAGGTTAAAGCCGAGGGGCTCTCGTGGTAGGTAGAAAACAGACCTTCTGCGAACACCACAGGTCATTTGTTGTTGTTGTTGTTGTTACAATTACTGAGAAACTTGTACAGTGACACAAAAAAATATTCCCAACTGAGGGTCTGAAGAGGGCAAGTCCAGGATCAAGGTGACAGCAGATGGATTACTGGGAGAAGTGTCAGTCTCTGGAAGGAGTAACAGTGGTGAGGATTTGGGCTGACTTACAGCGCTGCTGGTATTGACAAAAACCTATCAGGCAATCTTTCAATATTCCGAGAGTCTCCATGGGAGTTCAAAGGGAAAAGGGAAATTGTTTCAACTCACCTGAAGCGCGACACTGATCTTTTCACTTAGCTGTTTTTCCACTAGTTCATTCACCAAGAATTCTCAGAGGTCTGCAATTAGGGCTGTTTCAATTAAAGTTTTCAGTCATTTTTTTAGTTGATTAATTTTGTTCTTTAATAACTAACATGCATGTATTCATATTTTCTCTTTCTTCCCTATCACTCTCCCTTGTCTCTTTCTTTTTCCTATCGCCCTTACCCTGCATCCCTACCAGTGGATTCTAGTTTTCCTTTGTATTTTAAATCTGCTGTTTCTCTGAGTTACAGGCTACTGAGGTAACACAGATGAGAGTCAAGTGATTTTTTTCCAAACTACAGCTGAATGCTTCTAGAGATGTGAGAGAGCCTCTCCCAGGTCTCCAGATGGCCTTCCTTTTGTTTGCTTTGGTTCACGAATTCCAAAATTTTTATCTTAACTTTCGTACAATTTTTAATTCTTCTAGTTTTGCTATGAAAGTTGGATGTCTTTTGTTGTTACCTGTAAAAAAATATAAACACACTTGAGACTAAAAAGAATTGCGTATTCATACCATTTTGTTGCAACTATTGGTAAAAAAAAATTTTTTTTGATAACCTTATGCCCTGGGCTCTCCAACAAATGGCTACAGAATCCAAGGGCAAAACCAGTGAACCCATCGCTCTAAAAGTCTGGTGAGAAACAGTCAAAAATCAGCATCTCATAGGCAAGACAATACTTCTGAAAGTCTTGTCAACTTTTGATAAAGCCTTTGACAAAGTCTGACCAATAAATGTCAGTCTGAGACAATGTCTGCACGTCAGATTCCCCAGGGCTGGTTCGGGGAATTGATTTAACAAGGTTTACACTTAATCTCTTTCTCATGAACTTCCTGTTATTCACTCCCAAAGGAAAACAGCAAAGAGAGCAGTGTCAGAGACAACGTCGTTAAAAATGCAGCAGATTTCTACAAGGGCTAAGTGTGATAAATGCAATCAAATAATCAAAGCATCCCTGAAAGGGACTCTTAGGAGACGAACGTCACTATGCACTTGGTAGCCTGGTAAAAAGTAATTGTTACTGAAATCTAGAGGGAGCTAGAAAAATCTCCAGGCAAGATCATTCAAGGCCATCAGGGGGTTGATTTATTTCTGAATTAAGGGATTTTGGTTTGAGCAATGAAGGAGATATTATGAACTTGGTAGGACCTCTTGACTATTGATTTCCCTAAATAACAGCAGGCCCTCTCGCAGAAACAAAAGTTGCATTTCTGTAGGAGTTATTGTCATGATGGAGAACAGTTTTAAGGAAGGGTCTCAGAGTCAGAACTCAAGAAGTTTTGAGATAGATCTTTAGAAGTGAGGAATTGAGCAGACACCCAATTATACAATTCTTTAGGATTGGCTGGCACCAGAAAGGCTTTAGGAGTATCAACTGTTATTGATAAGCAGGCTGCCTGTCAGAGCGAGAATATTATTTCCTTTAATACATTAAATTTTTGGCAACGGTAAATTTGAAGCCAATGGCAAACTTAGATTGTTTGCCTGCAACCCTACCTTTATCAGACTAGAGTTTTCTAGGAGAAATTAGTAAATCATGTTGACATGGTTACAATTTTATTATTTCATGTTTATACCTGGTGTTAATTTCTCAGAGCCTATGACTTTAAATGGTATTTCAAACTGGAAATTATATAATAGTAAAAAAATAATAAAATCTATAGTCTGATATAGAAATAAAGACCAATATAACTGAAGAGTTCTAAAAATTGCCCCCATGTATGATTTTAATATTACTGAAGAAGCTCAAAATTCTTTTCTAACAAATACAGCACATACACAATTAGCTGCAATAATCAATCCTTTAGGTACAAA
The DNA here is from genome assembly GCF_949786415.1 of Peromyscus eremicus. Lineage (NCBI taxonomy): Eukaryota > Metazoa > Chordata > Mammalia > Rodentia > Cricetidae > Peromyscus > Peromyscus eremicus. Next base: position 43,767,629 of record NC_081433.1, read on the forward strand.
GAAAATACTACTGTACTTCTAAAATATACATTATTTATAGTGTAACTACCTACAGCAGAATTATAAAATAATAAAAATTCAACTTGCAAACTATAAAACACAAATCAGTTTTTAGTTAAAGACAAATATCAAAAATAATTTAAGCTATTGTGATGACCAATTTTGGTTGTCAACTTGACTGCATCTAGAGTCAACTAAAACAGAAATTGTTGGACACTCCTGTGAGGGATTTTCTTGATCAGATTACGAAGCAGGAAGGCCCACCCTAAGTGTGGGCAGTACTTTCTGGTGGAGGTCAGATAAAAAGACACGGAGGGAGAAAACTTTGCTCTTTTAACTCTTAACCCTCACTTTCCCTGGCAAGTTCATCTCGCTTGCTGCTAGGAGACCTGGGACACTCCTTCACAGATATTAGAACCAACTTCTTCACGATTCCAGCATAGACTGAAGACCAGCAGCTCCCCAGGGCTCTTCTAGGCCTTCAGCATCAGATTGAGCTAATGAGACATTGGGTTTTGTGAACTGAGCAGCTTGTGGCCTCTCCAGTGTGGGACAGCTATAGTTGGACTCTTCAGACCACATCCTGTAAGCCAATCTAATAAATCCCAAATATAATATATATATGTGCATGTATGTATGTATGTATGTATGTACGTACGTGTGTGTGTGTGTGTGTGTGTGTGTGTGTGTGTGTGTGTGTGTGTGTGTGTGTATGTATTTATTCTGTTAGTTCTGGTCCTTTACAGAACCCTTACTTATACAGATTTTGGAAACAAGAGTGGAGTAACTACTGTGCTGGATTCGACCATGTTGTTCTTTTCTGAAAGACTGTGAAATAATTTTGGAGCTTGGGGCTAGACAAGGGCTATGAGTGTGCAGAGCTTAATGAACTGTTATAGGAGCTTGGAAGATAGGGACATTGAGAAACATGTCAACAATGGAGGGATAGCTTGCAAAGTTTTAGAGGGACATTAAGAAACATGTCAACAATGGAGGGATGGCTTGCAAAGTTTTTGAGGGGTGGAAATTCTCTCTTAGAGCCATTTGTCTGATATTTTGGATATAGGATCTGTGGAAGCAAAACCTTTGCTTTACTGGACAATGGATGCTGGTTAGCTGGGGCTGAAGAATCAGCTGTGATTAGTAAGAGCCCAGCATTATTGAGGTGAAATATTTGGGGGAGTGTTTCCTCAGAGTCAGCACACAGGTGCTGTGATCCAGAGGGAGGCAGGGCTTCATCTCATGCTGGGAGCTGAAGTTGGTAGTGTTGTCTACATGGTGCTGACATTAGAAGCATGAAGAATGTGTGAGTGAATGGGTCATGAATTCTTCCTCCTTGGTTCCAGAGAGCCATTGAGGCCAGGCAGCATGTGACAAAACACTCCAGGTATGAAGGAGACCCTGAGAGGTCATTACGCAAAATAATGAAAATGAACCCTGGGTTTCTGACCCAAAGATGTTATAAATACCAGATCCTTGAGACATCTGCATACAAGAGTGGAACCAGACCAAGAAAAGATGCTTGTTGCATGTAGTAAAGCTGGAGGGGTGGATCCACCTAACCCTTGTTGACACTGGACATGGTATGGCAAGATTTGAAGTCTGCCCTGCGAGGGTTTAGTTTTGCTCTGATCCAGGTTTCCCTCACTATTGCTTTATTACTCCCTCTTGGAATGGTATTGGATATTCTGTGCCTTTGTATGATGGAAGTATGTAACTCCCAGGAAAGAGACTGCATTGAGTCTCAGTAGGCACTTTGAACTTTTAAATGGTGTCATAACTGTTAAGACTACGGGACTTCTGAGGCAAGATTAATGTAATTTGAATTATTAAATGGACATGAACCTTTGTGGGCTGGGGTGGACTGAGGTGGTTTGAAAGACATCGTTTTCCATAGACTCAGGTATGGAAGCTTGTTTCCCTGTTGGTGGTGCTGTTGGGGAGGTTTGAGTGGAGCAGCCTTTCTGGAAGAAATATGTCACCATGGTGAGTGGTAGGCTTTGAGAGTTCAATGCCTTTTTCTACTTTCAGCTTGCTTTCTCTGCTTCATGCTTTTGTTAAAGATGTGATCTCACAGCTTCTGGCTGGTGCAGCCATGATAAGCTCTTATTCCTCTCAAGTCGTAAACCAAAATAAGTTCTTCCTTCTGTAAGTGGCCTTGGTCATGGGGTTTTACATCATAGCAACAGAAAGGGTAACTACCACAAAAGTACTTAAGCAAACTCAGAGATCCCCTGCCTCTGCTTTCCAAGTCCTGTAATTAAAGGTGTGCGCCATCACCACCCAGGCAAAAGCTGTATTTTGAAGTTGTGTTCCTTAGAGACTAGAGCTATGAGAACCAAATGATTTGTCCATTCAATCAGAAAAGTTTGAATTACAATCACAAAACAAAATGAAGGAAGCAAGAAAGTAATTGAAATGAGATACAGGTTAAACTAAAGGAAATGGGCAGAATCTGACATTTGTTAGAGCATGCACGGTGTATCTAAGACACATAAAGGCCACATTTGCTGAAAACACCATTTGGGCCTGAAGTTGTCTCTCCTGCTTGGGTCATATTCCTGCTGAAGTACTGTAGAGAAGAAGTGTTAAGTTCTTAAGATGTGCCAGTCTGAGCCGGGTGGTGGTGTTGCACTCTTTTAATCCCAGCACTCAGGAGGCAGAGGCAGTCGGATCTCTGTGAGTTCGAGGCCAGCCTGGTCTACACAGTGAGTTCCGTGACAGGCACCAAAGCTACACAGAAAAATGTGCCAGTCTAAAAACTGGCAATGATATTGATCAGTCTTAAATATATCTAACCTCTCATCTTTTTTCAAGCATTAAAATATCAATACTTTCAAGATCCCCAAACAGTGAATCTTACAGTCCAGTTTGCTCAGGGATCAGGGATGGGAACAAACACTGATCCCACATGGAAACCATTACCCTACAGAGAAAATTAGGGGAGCCCCCAGCCTTAAGTAGGTACAATCTGGACAGGAACCAGTGCAAACTGAAGTGGCTTCTCAAGCAGTTAACGATTGTCTCCTTGTCAGCAGACCCTCCAAGCGGAAACCAACCAAATCATAAGGAGCACACACCAGCTTGATTAAAAATTGCTCGACCGGACTTCTTGTCCCAGGCATTGCTTCGTCTCCTGTGTAGGCTGGACATTCTTGTCGGTTCCCCAGCATAGGGCCTACAGTCTTCCCAGTGTCGCCACATTGACAATTCCTTTCTTACATCACTACCACTTGACTCTAAGGGACTCTCAAGGTGGCAGGTGACAGAACCTGGCCCCGAGGAGGCTAGCAAACTCTGATAAGAGGCAGACATAGACGTATTGTTATTTGCCATCAAACACGATCCTCAAAAAAAAAAAAAAAGGATTGGAAACCCAATAGCTCCACCAAACTGTAGGTATTATCTAACTGCTATCCAGTTCTCTCATCTCACTTTCTACTAACAAAGTAGTACTTTCTGGAAAACAAAAAAATAGTGAAATGTACCCCCACTCCTCCCCATACCTTCCTTTAGAAGCACATTTAAAGTAACAGTAGCGGGATCTTAAAAGACCTTGGAGGAAGTCACTGATAGAAAAAGGAAATTCAAAACAAGAAAAAAGTAAAAAAAAAAATATCTTTTAAACTTCAAAATATGTGAATGATTAATATAATTTTTTACGTGTTAAGTTGGGAAAATATCCCTAGAAACTTTTGTTTTACTTTCTAAAACTTCTTATTCTGTAAAAATGTGTGCTGTTAAATAATGTTGCTGCTGCTACTGCTGCTGCTTTTAATCCCTAGGCTTCATGCATGATGGGTAAGCATTCTAACCCTGGGTTCTATTGCCAGCCTTACTGTATTGTTTTTAAAGACTACTGATATTTCTTTTATTTAAACACCTTTTGCTAGAATTTTATTTGCATCAAACAGAGATAGCAGTAGGAAGATAACTATATTTAAGTGGAAAAAGTACGTGCTAAGGATTTAAAAAAAATCCTGTCACTAATACATTTTGATACATGTTGAGTTTGTCGATGTTATAGTATTCATGCCATGCTACACCCAGAGGCTGTTGGAAATGTGTAAAGTTCTCAATGCGGGTTGCCTCTTGGAGGCATTCTGACATCCAAGCCTTTTCCCAGAATTTGGTAAATTCTGGTGGTTCGCCAAGCATCTGTTTTTACAGCCACCCTTTGTGATTCCAAGTGCAATAAAAGTTGAGGATCACTGCACTGGGACAAGATTACAAGGACACTCCATTTCTACTTGAGTCACAATCCAGCCTGTCCTTAGCTTTTCTCTTCCTATAACTTTATTAAGATGTGAAGATAAATGTGACAAGTTCTTTAAATACACGTACACCAGGACCTCAGAAAGAGGGGAATACATATTGACAATGTCAAGATCCCAAGTTATCTCAACACATTGTAATGGGCTGACTGTGGCAAGGTAGAACTTCCTCATGTTAAATAACAAAGCCCAAATTAGGGCACAGGAAGGCAACCCTGCCCCACATGCAGAGGACAGCAGACGTGACCAAATTGCAGTATGCACGCAGATTTCTTGAGAAATTTGGTCAACTTTAAGTGTCCATTGCATCAAGAGTCGGTTTTGGCTGCCAGAAAATAAACTTGGTCCAAGGCTATGTCAACAAATGCTTTCTTTCCGGACAAGGAAGACCCTTTTCTTGCACGCTTCACTGGAGTATGTTAAGTATGGAGCCATGTTCTGAACAGCGTGCTTTATGAACATAAACTTAGCATGAAGGATGAGGGTAATTGGGGCTGTCGGGTTTTAAAATCTTTCACTGGTAGGAAAAGTTAGCCCTGGGAGAATGTGACAGACATTTCCAAAATATTCAAGGATCGTACATATGGAACTTAGGTGAGATGAAGTGTGCAAAATGCCAAAGTCAAAAGCCATGGATAGATGGGAGAAAATGACAACAAAGTTCAATAAAGGGAACGTGCAGAGCCATAACACCAAGTGTTCCCTGTTTGCAGGGCTGTTTAAGTGTTTGTGTAAACGTTGGGTAAGGAGACCTCCATATCTTAGGATTCGAATCACAAGGAAACATCTTTCCTCAATCTATAATTTTATGAATTTTGCACATTATTAGTATACTTATATAGTTTGTTTTTAAATAAATAAGATCCTTCATGTTTTGCACACTGTTGAAACTGCTTAACTGGAACTTCTGCAATCTGCCCACTTGACCCAAGGAGGAGAACTGCTGATGTCTCCCATAACACAGCAAAGTCCCTAGGTGTTTTTCCAAAGACAAACTGCATCACAGCAGATTGCGCTTTCAGCATATAAACTGCCCATCCTTACTGTCTTTCTCTTGTAAACCGAAGGTAGGTCTTGCAGAAACTTTTGGGGTGCGTCTCTTTCAGTGTCCTTGAAGACTCGGGGCTCATCTCTCCATCTGCTGGAGGTGTAGAACTTCCTGAAGAGCACTAACCTAGCATCTATCTCAACAGACTGCCCTGTATTCTGAGATGTCCCGCATTCTTACTTCAAGGGACACGACAAAGGAAGCAGTGGAGGTGGTGGGTGGAGAGGACACTTCTTATCCCATGGCTCCCAAAGGTCTCTGCCATAATGATGTCTTTCTCTTGGAGGATGTTTAGAACTCTCAGGCTGATTCCAAACTTCGTGGGGACTCTAAGGACAAAGCATGCGTGGAGTTAAGACTTGACCTTAAGGGACTGCCAGGGCCAAAGCATGCATCTCCTCCTACCCACTGTACTGTCCTCCCCCCAACCCCAACCCTCCCCTCAAAAAAAAAAAAAAAAAAAAACCAAACACCCTTTTTAGCAGTTGAGCCCAGTTCTGTGACCTCTAAAACTGGTCCTGAGGATCGAGCTCCAGTCCCCAGACTTAACTTGAGCCTCTGGTCGCCCCCAACCCCACTCCCGCCCCCCCAAGCCGAGTCCAGGGAGAAGGGGAGAGAAAGGGAAAGCCAAGGAGAGGATGGAGGTGGGGCTGGAGGAAAGCGTGGGGCTGGAGGGAGCGAGCGAGCTTCCGAGGGAAAGAGAGAGAGAGAGAGAGAGAGAGAGAGAGGGGAGGGAGGGCAGACGGGGCTCGGCACGCTCCCTCCCTCGGCCGCTTTCTCTCACATAAGCGCAGGCAGAGGGCGCATCAGTCATGCCCTGCCCCTGCGCCCGCCGCCGCCGCCGCCGCCGCCACCAGCACCAGCACCAGCACCGCCGCCGCTCGGCCCCGCGCGCGCAGGAGGCTCGAGCGCCCGGGAGCTCGCCGGCCTCGCCGCCGCCGCCGCCACCGGGCACCCCGCCGCCCTCCTCCCGCCCCCCCCCCGGCTCCGCCGCCGCTGCCGCCGCCGCCACCGCCTCTCCCGCGGCTCCCGCGGCCCGGCTCCTTTCACTTCGGGCGAGGGAGGGGAGGGAGGAGGGGGACCAGGGACCCGCGGGCTCCTCGGGACGGAGTGGAACATCTCGGGGTGACTGGGCTCCACCAACCCTCCCAATCCACCACCACCACCAGCAGCAGCAGCAGCAGCAGCACCAGCACCAGCACCAGCACCAGCACCACCAGCAGCAACCCCCCTCCCTCCCCTTCTTTGCAAAACGCCAAAACAAAACCCGCGATCGGCGGAGCCGGCCCCCCGGCGCCCTCGCTTCACCTCGCGGGCTGCCACCGAGGGCAGCTCGGATGTCCGGTTTCCTGTGAGGCTCGTACCTGACACCCGGGAGCCTCAACCCCGGCTCGGGGCTGCCATATCCGAGGGCCAAAGTTGGGAGCTGCGGAGTCCCCGGGAATCCGCTCGCCCAAGGTTGGGGCGGGGGGGGGGGGTCTCCCCGAAGGAAACCGCGGGACTGGGACGAGGACGGGAGCTCAGGCTTGCGCCCTCCAGCCTGCGCCTGCCATCCGACCGGCCTCCCCTGCTCCCGGTCCTTCCACCATGCACTTGCTGGGCTTCTTGTCTCTGGCGTGTTCCCTGCTCGCCGCTGCGCTGATCCCGGGTCCCCGCGAGGCGCCCGCCACCGCCGCCGCCTTCGAGTCGGGACTGGGCTTCTCGGAAGCGGAGCCCGACGGGGGCGAGGTCAAGGTAGGTGCGCGGACCCCGGCGGGGCTGGGCTGAGGATCCCCGCAGCGCCCAGCCTTAGACTGTGGGGCTTGCCTTTGCTGGGTGTACAGAGAACCTGCACTGGAGAGTGTGTGCATAATTATTTATTTAACCTTTGGATCCAAAGTTAGAGATTGGTGCACGCTTCCTTGGAGCAAAGTTTTCCTTCTTTTTTTTTTTTTTTTTTTTTTTTCCAGTGGAAAGCTGTTACTAGAAAGGAAAGCAAACTTAGAGGAGGGAAGGGCCCCAAGAGGTGTCCGGTGGCACAGATGAAGCATTCTCCTTCAGAGTGGTCTCCTAGTGCCGACAGGGGAGCTTGCACCCTGCCCTGGTGGCGTGACTCCAGAGAGAATTTCATTGCTGTAGGGAAATGTTCTTTTCTTTCCCTGGCTGGCTCTTTGAACTCCAAAGAGCTTCTGGGGTGTGTGACTAGACAACTTAGGTTTCTGCTCTTGGAGTGTTTGTAGCAGGAGCCCCGGGGCTCTGAGAACTAGTTTGGAAAAAGTGGAAGTAAATTTAGTGACTGGGCTTGAGGGTTTTAGATTTTTAGGATTAACTTGAACTAGCTCAAATCTCAGATATAACAGAGACTGGAAGCTTTTAAATCGTAGTCACGAGAGTCTTTTTCCCAACTTTATCAACTGCGTTTCTGAACTCTGGCTATGAGATAGCAAAAACTGAAGAGTCAATGTGTTTGTTTTATTTTGTTTGTAAGTTAAAACAAACAAACAAACAAACAAACATGTTAAGGTGCTTTTGAAGATATTCAGATTCTCAAAAGAAGCCATCTATCTTGTACTTCTCACTGGAACCTTCTAAAGGATATTTATAAATCTTTAAAGTTTGGAACTCCTGAAAAAGTTTTGTATTTACCGCACTGAAGGCCCCCTGGCTGGAACCAGGATGAAGTCGTTTACTGTAGCTGCCTGCTGTGGGGGAAAAAGCAAGGGGTGTGTTCCTCTCAACTTTCAGTTGACTCTATTGGGGAACACAAATTGAATGTACAGAGATTAAATCACCTTCCCTGGGTTTTGTCTGAGATACACTTTAACATGGACAAGACTACTTTCTAATATACCAGACTACCAGTGTGTTCACATTTGGGAAAAATAAAGACACCAGAATTTGTAGTTCACTATGAGAATTGTAACTTTCAGCATAAACATGTCACTGTAACTCTAGGGATGAGAAAAATCATTGTCCCCAAATGCCACAGAAATAAAGCTCTGAACCCAGTAATACTTCTTGTAATTGGAGCCCTTCAGGTTTGCCAGACCTGGTCCCTTTCTGACTCTTCAAATTCAAAGTGATGTAGGTATGACTTACTCAGACACCATTCGCATTGCCCAGAACTGGCTCTGATTTACAGTAGGAAAGTGGGAAGCATTGGGTAACACGAGAAACATTCCCTGATAAGCCAATAGCTTACACAACAGTCAGTTACCACAGAGTCAGTCCTGAATCACTGTACTGGAGCGTGAATGTGCGTTCGTGCATGTGTGCATGCGTGTCTGAGCACTCAGGTGTGTGTTGCAGCAAGGTACAGACTTGCAGGATAAAAAAGTTCCTTCATTTTTAATTTTCAAGGCTATTGTCATTAAATGTGTCCTTTTCTCTGGAAATCTACGTATTTTGTTTGCAAAAGTCTCTTTTCAAAGTTAACCATCTTTTAAATTCTGTATGTTGAACAAGAACTGATATTTTGTATGTGATAGGGTTTTTTTTTTTATCGGTAGGAGGAAACTTTATTTGTATCTCTGAGTTTCATGGGCAGTGTACTTTGGCAGTACTCAACTGTTCCCTGGTGAGTGAAGAGAACCTTGACAGCCTGTTTTACTGATGCCTCCAGTGAAACTGCTGTGTCCTTGCTCTGAAACTTGCACACAGTGACCCCAAACACTGGTGTGAAGACTCCATGTCTCTCCCTAGTGGCCTTTCAAAGCACCTCAGTTCGCTTCAAGCAAAGAAGAACCAGAGGGAAACCAATTATAAATTCCTAAAACCTCAAGAAGGCATTTCACAAGATACAAACAAGATGTCTATTATGCATTTTAGTAACTCATACAAAGTTTTGTTAATCAATAGATACCCATGTTGCTTTTTTTTTTAATTTACAAATATAGAAAAGCCAATAAGCTATGAGAAAGCTTGCACCCATGGCCATGCAGATAGTTGGAAGTGAATTTAGTAGGTTCCCTTTTCTGTTTTTTTTTTTCATGGTTGTATGATTTAATGAAAAGTTCTAAAATATTTTCTGAAGGGTGTTAATGCAAACAAACCAGTGTCAGAAAGCTAAATCAGCTGGATACTGTGGACATAAAAAGAAACATTCCAAACTTGTTATCAAACTAATGAATATTGCTGAGCTCAGAAAAGCACCTGATTGCTGTAGCTAATAATTTGCAGTCTGAGTCTGGGTAGAGCACACTCTGGTGAGTTGGAATGGAAGAATTTAGTTTTAAGAGATACATTGGTTGACGACAAAAAGTAAATCAGAAGGAAGACTTACCTCATACAAATTATCGCTACCAAACTTTTTTTCCTTTTATGGAAAGTATATTCTTTTCTCACCATAACATATCTGGATGACAGCCCTCCCCCCGCCCAATTCCTGCCACTTCCATGTTCTGTCTCTCATTAAAAAAACAAAAAGACTTCTATGGGATGATAGTAAAATGAAATATAATGAGATAAAACAAAAATGAACTCATCAAGAATTGGAAAAACAAAACAAAACAGAAAGAGCCCAAGAGAAGGCACAAGAAACAGATAAAAATCAAAAAGAGAAAGAGAAAGGCCTGAGAAGACATTATGAGACAAGGAGCCTCCAGAGATGCTGTTGAGTTCGCTTTCTGTTAGCCATGTAGCAGCCTACCTTTAACTGTAGTTTGTTCCTTCTGGGTTAGGGATGGGGTCATGTGTCCATTTCTTCTTTCAGCTCTAGGACCCTATCTAGTGCAGGCCCTGCAGGCCCTGCCATGCTGCCTCAGTCTTTGAGTTCATGTATGTTTTGATCATGTTGATTTAGAGGGCCTTGCTTCCTTGGTGTCCTCCATTCCCTCTAGCTCTGACACTTTCTGCCTCTTCTGCAGGGTTCCCTGAACCCTGAGGGGAGGGATTTGATGGAGACATCCCATTTATGGATGAGTGTTCGAAGGTTTCTCACTCTCTGCATAATGTCTGGCTGTATGTCTCTGTATTTCCTCCAATTTGCTGCAGAAAGAAAGTTCTCTGATAAGTAGCTGATCAAGTCACTGATCATACTTTTAAATACTTTTTAAACTCTTTAAATATAATATTTTAATTTTTTCTTTGAGAATTTTATTTATGTATACAATGTATTTTGCTCATATCCATCCTCCATTCTGCCCTTCCAACTCCTTCCAGAGCCCCCCATTCCCCAAATTTCATGTTTTCTCCATTTTCTCTTGAAAAAAGGTATGCAAATATGTAAGTCTTTACATAGTTTGGTTTACCATAGGCCAGGTTTTCTTTATCCGTTTTTTTTTCTTAATAAGTCTGTATACTTCTGTGTGTTTTAGTTTGTTATTTATGCTGTCTACTAAATCCATGGCAGTGTTCTTCAAAGTGCCATATGTGTGCCTGCACCAGAAGTCCCTAGAGGTCATTGTTTTCTCTTTTAACCTGATAGCAAGTAAATCTCTGGGCTTTGGTTAGGTGTATACATTTGAAATAATATCCCAAGTCATTTCTATTCACAATAAAAGTATTATGTGCTGCATATGACTGACTAAGTTCATTAGTTTTTATCATAGTCATCGTGTTATTATTCAGTTTGTGAACTAATATGTCAGGCAGAGGTCATCTTGAAAGACGTGGAAGGTTTTTTTTAAGCAGTTTATCACAGAGTTGAAAAAGTCAAGATACATTTTTATCTTTCATTATGAAATTGAAATTATGGAATTTTTATCTATTATGAAATTTATCTATCATTATGGAATTAACATTGTGTACATTCTGGTATTTGAGAGAGACTCATCCACATGGCTGTTTGATCTGGGAATCTTTGATCTCTGAGAGGAGCTTTTGGTTGTAACTGGGATGTGCATTTTTAATAGACGAATTCATCAACACCAGAACTATACTTGCTGTCCAGGATGGCATGGGGACATGAGAAGGCATATAGAACAGTTTGGAGCTGGTGTGTTACATAGATAACAGTGAGTTCTCCTAAGTACCAATATGTTTAGATAGTTAGATTTCTACTGGTTGTTTTACCAGCCAGCTGTGGGCCGTGGGGGAAAGATTAGTTATGATCTTAGCAAATAATAAGCAGAATATTGACATCAATAATATTATTAGCTAAAAGTCGTAAAGACTTTTACTTAGGGGTGGTCTAATTAAGAAGTAAAAGAAATACTTTAGATAGAGAGTCATGCACAGCTTCAGCAGGGCAGAGACAGAGGGACATGATGCAGGAGCTGCCCCAGAGGATGGACCCATAAGTCTGGGGATTGATCACAGTGAAAGTTGAAGGAGAGGGAAAAATTAACCCTGGCCTCAATGATTTTGTCATAGGACAGTATTGTTTTCCACTTGTAGAATTAGGCTATTTCGTAAAAGAGGATGGGTAGCAGTATAATTCCATAGATCACTTAAGATACTACTAGGAAGAAGACGTATTTGGAGAAGCAAAATAAACCTCAAAGCCCTTACACTATGGTTCTCAACTCTCCTAATGCTGTGACCCTTTAGTATAGTTCCTCCTGTTGTGAAGACCCCCAACCATAAAAGTATTTCATTGCTACTTCGTTACTGCAGTTTTGCTACTGTTTTCAAGATATCTGATATGCGGCCCCCAAAGGCATCCCACGCACCAGTTGAGAACCTCTGCCTTTATGGGAAGTAACTGTCTAGGGCCAGTAGGACTTAAGGCATGTAATAAACTTGTGACAGTTGTTACTACCATCTCTATGAAAAATTAAAAATATGGTATGTTAACCAGTATTCAACGTATAAAAATGTAATTTTATTTAAGTTAGATAGACAGTAAATATAGCAGCAATATGTCATCATTTGGTCGGAGCCTTGTCTGTGTTTCTGTCTTCTCCTATCTATGCTTCTTGGTAGGAAGCTCCCCCACTTCCACAGCACCAGAATTCCAAGATTAGGAATAAGATACTCTTAAACTCTCTGGACTTCATCCCACATCAATTTCTGTTAGCGTCTGGCTTAGAGTTTGACTTCTCAAGGGTCTCCTCTGAGGAGGGCAGAGGTTTGTCTAAGGGAAGAATTGGGTCGTTGTCCCCCTTTTCTGAATTAGCTGCTATTAAGGACAGACATACAGTGCTACAGCTTGGTTTTTCTCAAAGTATAATATTGTGTTTTTCTTATTCTTCTCTCCGGTTTTTGCCATTAGTCTGTATGATGCTCTGTTTACTTCTCTGAAGGCAGGGGTACCTGGGAGGATGGGACCAATAAGGCCGAATAAAGTCTCATGCAATAGCCAACTTTATTCAGAGCATCAGACAATTCGTACTCTGAGGATTAAGAGGAGTCACCTGAGTGGACAATTACAAGGGCAAGCCGTGCGTGGCAAAACCATGTTTTTCCATGCAGGCATATAAACAAATAACAGCAGGCACTTGTAATGAATAATCAGAAGTAAACCCACTCCTATCCACTACACCTGGGAGGAGCAGGAAAACACATTCCAAGAAAAAATTTATGTTTTTGATGACACTGAGGTCACAAGACTCTTGTTTTCTGACAAGCACTCAGAAATCTCGTCATATGACCCCATTCTTGGACTGTGTTCTGACAAAACATAGATACATATGGGTTTGTATCCAAAAGGCCCAATTCACCTTTCTTTGGGTTTCACTTTTTTGTATTTCTTCTCAACTATGATTTCCTGATTGATAACCATTTGTCAATGTCACACCATGAAAGCTGATTTAGGAAGCAGTCAAGTACTGACTGTAGTGCTTCTTCTTTGGGTCTATAGTCTTTTTCCTGGTCCACTGATTTGAGAAGGCTTGGGGTGGTAGATTTGGGGGCTATAGCTCTGGAGAGGGCCATACAGTCACCTTGTTTGCAGCCTGGGTGTGTGGTTCAGCTGTACCAGGTACCTGGAGACATGGGGGGAATGCCAGCTCCTTGCAGTGCCAGAGCTGGTCTTGCCTTAGCTGCTCCAAATGTACATCACCCTCTAGATATTAGCGATTCCTTAAGCATTGTGAGTAAAAGGGAAAAATCATGATCCTTGTCACCCTGAGAAACTTGTGTATCCTTTGCCTTGCTCGCCTCTCATAATCTGATGTCATTTTGATTTTCACTTCATCTCCGTAGATGGCTGCCATGTTATATCAAGGATGGTAAATATAAGACACAAAACACTGAACCAGCAGTAATAGCCATCTTTAGTCTTGGGGTATAGAGTGTTGTTGATGTTGTATATATGTGTGCATGTGGGGGTGCAGGTGTATTTGCTTGTATGTGCCCATACCTGTGGAGGCCAGAGGTCCACCTTAGCATCCATTTGACTCAATCTCTACTATTTTTTTGAAATGATGTTTCTCTCTGAATTCAGAGCTGATCCGTTTGGCTAGGGTGTTTGTCTCAGTGTCCGGACCCCTCTCGCCCGGGTTATAAGTGAACTCTGCTGTGCCTGGATTATTATGTGGGTACTCTGGTTCAAAACCAGGTCCTTATGCCTGTACCACGGCACTTTTCTGAAAGCCATCTCCCCTCTCAAGAATAGCCTTTTGTTGTTGTTGTTTTTTTTCTTTTTATAAAAAAAAAGTGAACCTTAGAAACATTTATCTAAAATAATGGTTTCACCAACCTTTTGGGTTTGTGGAAGGCTCACGCTCTTATCTCTTTTCAGAATCTCCAACTCTTTCACTCATTGTGTCAGCATGCAAGAAGACAGAGGAAAACGTTACAGCCTTTAGAACCAACTAGTCATAATTACTTATGAATGAGCAGGAACCTTTTCTGGCCTTTACCGTTGGCCACACTGTTGACTAAAACTAGATCCTAGATGGCCAATATTCATCTGTCTGCCTGCCTATCTGTCTGTCATCTGTCTGCTTGCCTGCCTGCTTGCCTGTCTTGTCTGTCTGTCTCTCTGGGTCAGGGTTTCATGTAGCCTAGGTTGTTCAGGAACTCTATGCATTCTGGGATGATGATGAACTCTCTTTTACCTCTCGAGTGATGGGATTACAGGATTTTGCCACAATGCCTGGTACATAAATGCCCCTGGCTTACAGAAATATTGAAAGAACAACTGCTTAACCAGGGCCCTTGCAAGAGTTTCTAATAGATTTTCTAAGTTTGCAGTGTGATTGTGGCGGGGGAGGGGGGACGGCTTTTCATGTCTAAGAAGCCTTCACAAACCAGAGGGTTCAGAAAGAACAAATCAAATGGTGCCTGACAAGAGGCACATCCCTTCTCCAACTGCTGGTCATGTGCTCTGTCATCTGTCAAAGATTGCATTAC